>NC_057809.1:496954662-496954972 GCF_018294505.1 Triticum aestivum | reverse complement strand
CCTACCGAGTGGAGAGCGATCCTCCCACTCGGGGGCTTAGCTGCAGTCCAGCACTCGCCTAAGTTCTCTCACCTAGAGACTTAGCTGCAGTCCGGCACTCGCCTAAGTTTGAAAAAATTCTACCGAGTGGAGAGCGATCCTCCCACTCGGGGGCTTAGCTGCAGTCCAGCACTCGCCTAAGTTCTCTCACCTAGAGACTTAGCTGCAGTGCGGCACTCGCCTAAGTTTGAAAAAATCCTACCGAGTGGAGAGCAAACCTCCCACTCGGGGGCTTAGCTGCAGCCCAGTGCTCGCCTAAGTATTTAAAAAA
>NC_057809.1:496935056-496954118 GCF_018294505.1 Triticum aestivum | reverse complement strand
ACCTAGAGACTTAGTTGCGGTCTGGCACTCGCCTAAGTTTTAAAAAATCCTACCGAGTGGAGAGCGATCCTCCCACTCGGGGGCTTAGCTGCAGTCCAGCACTCGCCTAAGTTCTCTCACCTAGAGACTTAGCTGCAGTCCGGCACTCGCCTAAGTTTGAAAAAATCCTACCAAGTGGAGAGCAAACCTCCCACTCGGGGCTTAGCTGCAGCCCAGTGCTCGGCTAAGTGTTTAAAAATCCTACCGAGTGGAGAGTAAACCTCTCACTCGGAGGCTTAGCTACAGCCCAGTGCTTGCCTAAGTACAAGACTCGACCCAATCCACGAGTCGACCGCTACCTTCTCCCTCGGAGCTGCGTCGCAAATATAAGATTGTTCCAAGTGAAGATCAAGTTCCACTCGACGAATCAAACCGTGAAGATATCCAACGAGAAATCAAGTTCAGAAAAAAGCCTAAAAGGTCCCAGACCTCAAAGTACTCGAGCCCTCGGCTCGGCGGAGTTTAAACGGTTAGAAATCCACTCGGCATCCCGAGGTAAATTCAAAGTTTTTCACTCCTCGGGAGGAGGACTGGAAGGGGCGACGAACTCATCCAAGTCGACCCCGTCGGCAATGCGGGTGGCAGCAGCGATGAAGGTCTCCATGAAGTCTTGAAAGCTGTGCTTCCTGGTATTGGCAACTTGGATGGCCGCCAGTTTTCTTCTCGCACCTCCTTGCAATGGACGCGGACCAGAGACAGAGCGACATCAGCACCACATCTAGCAGAAGATTTCTTCCATTCCACCACTCGACATGGGACTTCGTTAAGTCGAGCCATCAGAGACTCGAGGTCGTTCTGAAGCATCGTCCCAGGCCAGAGTGATGTGTCGATCCGCGACATCGCCACTTTCAGCCGAGCCAGATAGTCAACGACGCTGGCAGTACGAGACTCCAGACGGAGCATGTTCATTGTAGCCTCGTCCTTCACAAGAGAGTTAACAGGGTCCAAGCTTGGCTCCACTCGACTGGTCTCCTCTTCAAAATTCTGGCAAAGCTCTGCATACACGATCCAAGGATAAGTCAATTTTCATAGACTGAGTCGACACAAAAACCAGTCGGAACTGAATGTGCACCTTCAAGCTTAAGGTACAACTTCTTGGCGAGGCTCCCCAAGTAGCTCTCCAGGTCGTCCCTCCCGCGAGCGATGCCTTCCAGCATCTCGCTCAGGGTGAGGTTCTCCTTCTTCCAACGTGAACACTCCCTGTTGGCTTCATTCAGAGCGGTTTTCAGCTTGGTATTCTCTTCTTCTAAGTGGTCGACCGAAGCCAGCTTCGGTGCGGCCAGAGCGGTCTTGTCATCAGCCTCCTTACGGGCAACAGCCAAGTCCTGATCCTTCTTCGCCAGAGCTTCGTTCAGTTTTTCTGTGAAGAAATGATGATTGAATCGGAAATAACAAAAGGGTACTCAAGCCCAAAGACTAACCAATCGACAAAGTCGTCTTACCTGCGGCGCCGTCTCTGACCTTCTGCAGCTCTGTTCTGGCCAGCTCCAGATCAAGGTTCAGTTGAATCTTCTGCTTCTCCAACTCAGTATAGCGAGCTACGAGTTTGCAGGATTTCTGTAAAAGCAAAATCAGTCGACAGACGTCCAAGATAAGTTGCTTTTGAGTAACTAAGGGACAATGACGACGTTTCTAAGACCACAGCCGAATCAAAAACATTCGACAGTAGTCTCGGGGACTACACCCAGTGGGTGCACTCAGCGTGCCCCCACTGGTTCGACCAAAAAAAAAGTCGACTGCCCGCAGTCGACCGGTTACAATTCCACTCGACCTGGCCCGACCAAACTGAGTGAAGAAATACAGCTACAGCAACACAATGTAAAGACTACAGTCGACTGCCAGCAGTCCACCGTAGTCTCGGGGACTACACCAAGTGGGTGCACTTAGCGTGCCCCCACTCGTCCAAAGGATTGGCAGACACACCCAGTGGGTGTACAGATACAGATACAAAAGATCTTCGGAAAAGAGACTCTTCAAACAGCATATCATAACAGACCAAGTGTCGAGTCGACTGACCTGGACGTTGCTCTGAAGAGCCGAACTCGCGTCATAGGCTGCTTGGCTGGCCTCCCGAGCCATCTTCACTTGCTCCATCATGATCCCCGCCTGGCGTATAGCCTCCTTTGCAGCAGCCGCTTGGTCCTCAGGGACGGGGTACGCAGCAAAAAGCGAAGGTGGATCCGCAGTCGACGCCGAGGGCCGCGCACTCGCCAGAGGAATGGCGAAGGTCACAGAAGCCCGAGTGGTGTCACCACCATCCCGAGCCACGGCCTCGGACGCCGGAGTGGATTGGGGGGTCTTGTCAGCCGACGCCCTCTTATGCCTCCTCACTCTCAACGGACCATCGTCGTCGTCATCCGGGAGGTCGATAACATGAGGAGGAGCTACAAGGAAAACATTCAATCGACCAGAGTAGCAATAAAGGTTCAGTCGACTCAAAGGCAGGACGTCAGCAATCATACCAGGGTTGGAGGTAACAGCGTCCTCCATCTCTTGGTCGTCGTTCCTGGCGGAGACCTCAGAAGTAGCACCGCTGTAAATCTCAAAAGTCAATCAATTGGTTCAGTGAATCGACCAAGGATCTGTCCACGGTCGACAAAGGAAAGCAAGTCTTATTATTACCCGGAAATGGTAGGAACAGCTATCTTCATCTTGGGCAGAGCCTTGGGCGGCTTGGATGGCGTCGCTCGTGGATGCTTGGGAGCCTTCCTAGTCGGCGGAGGAGAAGAGGTCCGAGGGCGTTTCGATGACTGCCCAACAGGAGCAGTCGCCTTGCCACGTTCCCGCGCTGGATCGTGGGTGAGCTTGGATCGCCCCTCCGGGCGGGGGGGTTCAACCTCCTCCTCCTCCCCTTCACTGGAGAAGATGTCGTCGCCTCCCTCTCCCTCACCGTCGGACTCCCACTCGCCTTGGTCGTCCCCGCTCTCGCCTCCGCTCGCCTCCCCTTCCTCAGTCGAGACAACAGGCAAGACGAAAGTCAATCGACTTATTCAAAAAAGACCAATGCAGAAGACAAGATATCAGTCGGGAGCACAAAGACATACCTGGTCCACCTCATACGAGTTGTCGAGTGGGGTTACCCTCCTGGCTCCTCGGGGGTTGTCTTTGTTCCCCGTGATGCTCGACAGCGACCCCTCCACCATCTCGTCGGTGACCTCCTTCGGGTGGACCCGAGTGGTGTCGTCAAGACCCGAATACAGCCACATCGGGTGGTCACGGGCCTGGAGCGGTTGGATGCGCCTTTGAAGGAAGACCTCCAGCAGGTCCATACCAGTCACACCCTCGCGGACAAGCTCAACCACTCGACCTGCCAGCACCTTGACTTGGGCCTTTTCCTCCGGCACGACTTTCAGAGAGATAGGCTTCTCGGCTCGGTCGAGGGAAAAAAGAGGAAGACCAGTCGACTGTCCTGGGGTCGCCTTGTCTTTACAGTAGAACCAGGTCGACTGCCAGCCGCGGACCGACTCCGGGAAAGTGATAGATGGAAAACAACTCTTCCCCCTCGTCTGGATCGCCAGGCCCCCGCACAGCTGGATCACCTGCGTCCTCTCGTCACTCGACTTAGCCTTCTTGACCGATTGAGAACGGCAGGTAAAGATGTGTTTGAAGAGTCCCCAATGGGGTCGACAACCCAAGAAAGCCTCACACATGGAGATGAAAGCAGCGAGGTAGACAATGGAGTTGGGAGTGAAGTGGTGGAGCTGCGCTCCGAAGAAATTCAGGAAACTCCGGAAGAAAGGATGGGGCGGTAGAGAAAACCCTCGGTCGATGTGGATGGCTCGGAGCACGCACTCACTGTCGCGGGGTTGAGGTTCGATCTCTCCCCCCGGAAGACGCGCAGCTTCGTGGGGAATGACTCCCCCCTCGACCATGTTGTCGAGATCCTCTTGCCAGAGCACCGATGGCATCCAGTCACCCTGGATCCAACCTTTGGGCAGAGCGGTCCTAGAGGAGGATCCGCCCCGAGCAGACCTCTTCCCTTTCCCCGCCGCCGCCGCCTTCTTCGCGCGCTCCAAAGCAGTGGTCTTGCCCTTCACCATCGTCGCCGGCGAGATCTCACATGGGCTCGCGGCACTAGGGTGAGAGCAGAGGTAGCGGGAGGACTGGCGAAGGGAGAGAGGAAGAAGGAAGGAGAAGAGAGCGCACGGCTTGGAAATCCTGAGCCGGCAACTTATAAGGGGCCGCTCCTGAGTGGCTGACTGGTAGGCCCAGGCTATCCAGTCAAATCCCGCAGCAGACGCGCGCGCAGTACGTGGCGAAAAAGGCGACACGGAGATCGATGAACTTCCGCTTTATCGCTTCCGATTACTGCGGCTGCTCCCGTCCCGCGTGCTTCCCAAAATCTGAATCCCGCGACATCCGCGGGCCGCAGAACAACTTGCCAAAAACAGAAGACCTCGCTCGCGCCGACACTCTGCATGTCACAAGCAAAGAAATTCACTCGACGAAAGGCCTAGAATGGATCAAGGCGACTGAAAGAGGTTGATCACGTCATCCGTGATGATCGGCCCGAAACGAGGCACTCGTGTAGCCCGAAGAACCAGTCGGAAAGATCCCCAACTCTTTCCCCACTCTAACCTCGATCCATTCGGGGGCTAATGATGAAGCTATGTACCTAGGGTAGGGGCACGGACCCGTCCAAAGAGCCCTACCCAAGGACATCCCTAGAAGAAGTCACCTTTCAATCGACTTGAAGGTATCCCACTCGACGGGTTCAAGACACTCGACCAAGAAGCTATCACTCGACCATGAAGCCAACCACTCGACTGCCAGGAGACCTAAAGTCACTCCGCAGGCAAACGGTCGGCTGTTAAGTAGTCTTTATGATCATTATAGCACTTTATTAGGGGCGTTACCAGTAACGCCCAACCTTAAATGTACCTTAAACCCTGCATTACTGAGGGCAGGAGGGGGCCGGTGAACTCTATATAAGCCACCCCCCTCCTCAGTATGAAGGGTTCGCACGCCTGTATCCATACACGCATAATCCAGTCGACCGCCTCCGGGCTCCGAGACGTAGGGCTATTACTTCCTCTGAGAAGGGCCTGAACTCGTAAACCTCGCGTGTAACAACTTCCTAATAGCTAAGATCTAGCCTCTCCATATTCACCCCCCTACATAACTGTCAGAGTTAGAACCACGACATGCACCCCAATGAAAATAATATCACCTAGGAAGAATTTAAAGAAGGTTTTCATGGGGCACACATTCCCAGAAGTATTATGAAGATCAAGAAAAGGGAGTTTGATGACCTCAAGCAGAGAAGCATGATAGTGATTGAGTACAATAGTCAGTTTACTCAATTATCTCGCTATGCCAACGAAGAGCATATGACTGAAAACAAAAAGATGGAAAAATTTCTGGACGGTCTGGCACCAGCACTTAAATGCCAACTAGTCGTACACACCTTTCCTGATTTCAAGACACTTGTGGACAAAGCTATTACATTGGAAAATGAGCGCCACAGCTTGGAGGATTTTCGCAAGCGCAAAAGGGACAAGACTACTCACGCTCGCAACAACCGGAACAAGACTGATTTTCAAAAGATTGGGGCGAACAAACCCTCAACAAATGTTCCACGCCCAAACAAAAAATTTCATGCAAGGGACAAGGATTTTACGTATCGCCCAGGTGTTACTTGCTACGCTTGTGGAGAGGAAGTACACTATGCCAAATAGTGCCCAAAACCAAGAAACTCGGCACCCAAGCCGAACAACAATGGAAACAATTCTGCACCCAAGCGTAACAACTTCAACCCCAATAACAATCACAAGAAGGGTCACTTGAACCATGTGACCAAGGAGGAAGCACAGAATGCCCTGGATATCGTACTCGGTACGTTCCTTGTCAACACAATACCTGCCATGGTTTTGTTTGATTCTGGAGCTTCTCACTCGTTCATTTCAAAGAACTTTGCTTTGCAACTTG
This sequence comes from Triticum aestivum, assembly GCF_018294505.1. Lineage (NCBI taxonomy): Eukaryota > Viridiplantae > Streptophyta > Magnoliopsida > Poales > Poaceae > Triticum > Triticum aestivum. The sequence goes on along the minus strand of NC_057809.1, from coordinate 496,948,151 downwards.
ATTTTTCGATGCTTCCTTTGGAAAAATCCATGATCATCAAGTCCCCCGGGATTAAGCAAATCACTCAGAGTTACTGCCAAGGTGTGGTTATTGAGATTAAGGGACTAAAGTTTCAGGCAAACCTCATTGTATTGGAAAATAAGGGACTGGATGTTATCCTAGGAATGGACTGGTTAACCACCAACAAGGGATTTATCGACTGCTTCAATCGGACGGTAATTCTTACTCGTCATCACGGTAAGACGATAAAAGTTGCATCTCAAGAAAGGCCAGTATCACGACAACCAAAGTTGAACAAATTGGACATATCAGAATTAAGAAAAGTTCCAGTGGTATGTGAGTTCCCTGACGTATTTCCCGAGGAACTACCAGGCATGCCACCAGACCGGGAAATAGAGTTCATCATTGAAATAGCACCTGGAACCACCCCCATTTACAAGAAACCCTATAGAATGGCACCCTCCGAGTTGGTAGAATTAAAGAAGCAAATAAAGGAATTACCGGACAAAGGATTTATATGGGCCAGCTCCTCACCTTGGGGATCACCAGTATTATTCACCAAGAAAAAGGATGGGACACTAAGATTATGTATAGACTATCGAGCACTCAACATGGTCACCATCAAAAACAAATATCTGATGCCACGGATAAATGATTTATTTGACCAGCTCGCACAAGCCAAGGTTTTCTCAAAATTTGATTTAAGGTCGGGGTATCATCAATTAAAAGTATGGACAGAAGATATCCCTAAGACAGCATTCACCTCCAGATACGGATTATATGAATTTACAGTAATGCCGTTTGGACTGACAAACGCCCCCGCATATTTTGTCCACCTCATGAACAAAGTGTTTATGAAATTTATGGACAAATTTGTTGTGGTGTTCATTGATGATATTCTGGTATACTCTAAGACACCAGAAGAGCATGTTGAACATCTCAGAATTGTACTGGGAGAATTAAGGAAACATCAATTATACGCCAAATTCAGCAAATGTGAATTTTGGTTAAGACAGAACGCCAAATTCAGCAAATGTGAATTTTGGTTAAGACATGTTGGTTTTCTAGGCCACGTATTGACACAAGAAGGTGTCGCCGTGGACCCAGAAAAAGCCAAGGCCGTACTTGGCTGGTAACCACCAACAAACGTAACAGATGTACGAAGATTCCTAGGAATGGCTGGATATTACCGAAGGTTTATTGAGGGGTTCTCCACCATAGCAAAACCAATGACACAATTACTCAAGAAGGATAAGAAATTTGTATGGACTGAAGCTTGCGAGAAAAGTTTCCAAGAACTCAAAAGGAAGTTAACAACAACACCAGTATTGGTTGTACCAGACATACACAAAAGTTTTGAAGTATATTGTGACGCATCCCGGAAAGGCCTCGAATGCATACTAATGCAAGAAGGCAAGGTAGTCGCATACGCTTCCAGGCAACTCTGAAAGCATGAAGAAAATTATCCTACCCATGACTTGGAATTGGCAGCAGTCATTCATGCGCTCAAAGAGTGGAGGCACTTTTTGCTTGGAAATTGTTGTGAAATATATACGGACCATAAAAGCCTCAAGTATATTTTTGCACAACCCGAACTCAATTTACGACAATGACACTGGTTGGAATTAGTGAAAGATTATGATGTTGGCATTCACTACCATCCAGGAAAAGCGAATGTAGTGGCAGATGCTCTTAGTCGAAACCCCAGCTCGGGCAACGACAGTCTACAGAAGTTGAGACCTGAATTTCAGCAGGAGTTCACCAAACTCAATTTGGTGATGGTCACTGAAGGCAATGTGTCAAACTTGGAAATACAACCCACCCTTGGGGAACAGATTAAGAAGGCTCAGCATGGGCATCCCAGCATCGAAGGCATAAAAAGAAAATTGAGTATGGGTAAGGCCTCAGAATTCATCGTAGACGATGAGGGAATATTATGGTACGAAGACAGACTTTGCGTGCCAAATATAGAGGACCTCAAATAGCAAATTCTAGCTGAAGGCCACACCGCTCCATATTCAATCCACCCTGGAGGAACCAAAATGTATAAGGACATTCAGGAAAAATTTTGGTGGCACGATATGAAGAGGGATATAGCCACCTTCATTGCATGTTGTGATTCTTGTCAGCGCATTAAAGCCGAGCACCAAAAACCAGCAGGACTATTACAGCCAAATAGGATACCTGAGTGGAAATGGGACGAAATTGGAATGGATTTTATTGTCGGAATACCTCGGTCACAACACGGAAATGATGCCATATGGGTCATCACAGATAGATTAACCAAGGTGGCCCATTTCATTCCCGTTAAAACAACCTACACCACTCAGAAGCTTGCCAAGATTTATCTCTCCCGTATAGTTTGTCTGCATGGAATCCCAAAGACTATAATATCTGATAGGGGCACTCAATTCGTCTCTAAATTTTGGGATCATTTACAACAGGCTCTGGGAACTCAACTAGTATTCAGTACAGCATACCACCCCCAGACTGATGGACAAACTGAACGCGTGAACCAAATTCTAGAGGACATGCTGAGAGCATGTGTTCTCACCTATGGAACCAGTTGGGAAGAAAGCTTGCAATATGCCGAGTTCGCATACAACAACAGTTACCAAGCCAGTCTACAAATGGCACCTTTTGAAGCCTTGTACGGGCGGAGATGTCATACTCCATTAAATTGGTCAGAAATAGGAGACAGTCGTATCTTCGCCTAGACATGCTCAAGGAAGCTGAGGAGAAAGTTAGACTAATCAGGGACCGACTCAAGATAGCTCAAAGCCGACAAAAGAGTTATTACGATCGAAAACATCGTGAAGTCAGCTTTGAACCCGGTGAATATGTGTATCTATGAGTATCTCCTATGAGGGGCCTACAACGGTTCAAAGTTAAAGGAAAGCTAGCACCAAGGTTTATTGGACCCATCTGTGTGGTTGCACGAAGAGGCACAGTAGCCTACCAACTAGACCTACCCAAAGAGCTATCAAACGTCCACGACGTGTTCCATGTCTCACAGTTGAGGAAATGCGTAAGCAACCCAGGGAAACATGTATCACATGAGAGCATTGACATGCAACCAGACCTCACCTACAGGGAACGTCCAATAAAAATAGTGGAAGAATCTGAAAGGAGGACCCGTCAGAAAACAATTAAGTTTTTCAAGGTTCAGTGGAGCAATCACACCGGGGATAAAGAAACATGGGAAAGAGAGGACTTTCTTCGGGTAGAGTACCCACACCTATTTGAGGATCAGCTGAAATATCGAGGACGAGATTTTTCCTAAGGGGGTTGGTGTTGTAACACTCCAAAAAAAATTGATTTGGTTTTATCAAATTCTTTATTTGATTTGGAGGAGGTTATTTAAATTTTTCTTAAAAGCCTCTCCTTCTCAAATCTTTTATGACAAATATTTTATGTGTTCTTCTCAACCTTGATTTTTGGTCTTGAGGGCTTTTCATTTAGTGTTGACTCAACACAAATAATTTTGGAAAGTTTTTGAAATCCCTTATATTAAAAAGAAACCCTATGGATTATGGATTTATTCTTTTCCCATTCAAAAATTTCTCTTTTGCCATGACACTTAGTGAAATCTTTCTTCCAAACCCACCTCCCTACTTTGGGACAAGCCAAGCATCCAATTCCAGCAAGTTTCAACCTCTTTTAAATTTTATTTCTATTTATTTTAATCTCAAATCAATTTCTGTCATATTTTTGGACTATGGTGGTTTACAAAGGAACTACCAATTTTCCTTTGAATCTTGATCCCAAATAAACTTCTCTGACTAGTCCTTAGCACCCTCAACCAAGATCCATCAAGATCCACTGGTCCACAGTTCAACTTTTTCAAAATTTGCTTACTGCAAGTTTGGACCAGATTTGCCATTTTTGGTGAAATTCATTTATTTTCTTTTCCTAAAAATCTGAGAAAATCCAGGCAGCCTCCAGATACATCAAAAGACCACCTCACCAAAGATCAGCTCAAGAAAAATTTTCCACATGCCAAAATCATTTCGTCGAGCAGCTAGCTTGCACTGTTTCTGTTCATATTCAGAGTTCAATGTTTAGTTTCAGTCGACGGTGTCATTTTCGTCAGAACCCCTCGACAATCTCGCCAGTAGCCACCTTGGATCGTTGCTCACGGCTTCCCTTCTTATCCAGTGCGCTGCAAGGTCGTTTGGCCGGTCGCGAGCGTCGGTGGCGACGTGTCTCGCCAGCACCGGCGTCTTCCGGAGTGGCAGAACCGCCCGTGGCGGCCAGCATGGGACCCGCCCTGCCATTCGGCGCCGTCCAGCACTGCCCACACCACCAGAAACCTCCGCGTGGTTGTCCGCTTGCCTGTGTGTGCTGCAGCACCATCGCCGTGGCCTGAGAGGCGCAGAGCGCACCCTCTGTCGCCGACGAGCCCGTGAGCCGTTCCGTCGAGGGCTTGGAGTGTCGCCCAAGTCTGGCCAAGTTTAGCTATGGGATGAAGCCAGTGATCCAATCCGCAGCTACCCCGACCCCTAAACCCCCCATTCGACCACTGCCTCGCCGTAAACACCACCGGAGTAATCCCGATCACGGCAACCGCCTCGGGCGACTATAAATGGAGGCGTCGAGCTTGCTCTTGACCCAGAACCACTCCTCCACCTCACCAGAGCCATGCCTAGCTACTAAGAAGACCTCGGCGAGGCCTTCTTCCCCGACTCCAGCCGCCCCGATCCGCTTCGGGCTCTGGCAAGATTTGCTCGAGTGCGTGCACCCCCGCCTCTCAAACTGTACCAGTAACATCCTAGTGCACCCACTCAACTAACCCGCGCCCCAATTTGAAGGTTGCAGCTCCCTTCGGAGAGAACCATCCTCCCCCGAACCGCCGTCCGCCGGAGTGAAGGCCGCCGTCGACGTGGTGCTCGCCGACGACCAAGTCCACCACCCTCCGACGCAGAATTACCCCGTGAGTACGACCGTACCCGTGCCTCGGGCGCCGGCGTACTCTGTTTCAGTTTTTAAACCTGACGGGTGGGACCCCCTCATCAGCCTCTCTTCTTCTATTTGAAACGTTTTCTGAAAACGCCTTTGGGCAAAAATACGTTTTCCTTTGGGGTTGGCGTATTGCTAACCGAAACGTTTTCTGTTTTTTTATAAACTAACCCCTGGAAATTTTCTATTTCATTACAAATGAGTCCCTGGACTAAAACCCTTGTAACTTTTTAACAAAAGATGATTTTGAATTGATTCTTTTTCTGTCTAGTTTTTTTATCATATTTATTCGAAAAATATTTGGAACATTTTTTATACACACACAGTATTTACGTTAGTATGCGATTTCTTTATACCGTAGATACCGGAGGAGGTGACGGAACCGCAAACTTCGCCGAGCTAGACTCCGACTACTCCGAACCAGGAAAGCATGTTTGAACCTTAGATATGATAAGTGCTTTTCATGTTTTCTTGAGTGGTTTCGCATGGCATGTTTATATGAACATCAGTGAAGGTTATATTTCGTGCAAAGAAAGCTACGAGTGAACTTCGATATTGATGTGTTCTTATGATGGTGATATAACCTGATCATGTGGTGGCATGATAGGTTGCAAGCTGGTATTGTTGAAGCATGCCAGTTTTATGTCAACCGTTTAACTCCAGTATTAACGTGGATCAGGTCTCAATCCCGTTCGTTTCCCCCCTTCGTACTGCCACATGTTTTCTGCAAAGAGTGCGGTTTAGTAAGTTGCAAACCTCTTTCTGGGTACACACCAAACAGAGGGACCACGATGAGGGTTCCATGGCCCTGGATTAAAGCCTGTCATCTGGTCAGGGGGCATGGGTGTTTCCGGTTGGGACCGAGAGGGGGGCACCCCTTAGAGCGCGCGATATAAATTTGATCCCATGCTAGTCGAGGTTGTGGCCTCCCCGACTTAAAGTTTTTCTTGAACGTTGCCTAGGGTGATTCCTAGCAGCGGAATGTGGAATGGGTGTGTACTGGTTAGATGTGTTTCTTCTAAAATACCGTAAACGGAACTAGTCCTTGTGACTACTGAAATCCGTTGGCTGTGGTTAAAGAGTACGAACTCTGCAGTGTCAAAATCATTCAAGTATCCATGTCCACAATCAAGGACTTGAACAACATCTCAGTGTCAGTGTCAGACTCAGTGTCGATCTCGATGTCAACACCTGTGTCAGTCTCCGAAGAATAAGCATGAAAGCTGAGAGTGGTAAACCCGACTGAATGTTATTCCTGTGAATGGACTAACCAGTTTATTATTATGTGCTGAGTATTTCTTTGGGGTGATTTAAATTCATGAACTACTTGAATTTGAACGATGAAATATAAGCCCTTTATGTGATGTCGCTCAGGTGTCCGACTGTGGCACTCTTGTGATTTACTTTTGATATAAGCCCTTTATGTGATGTCGCTCAGACATCCGACTGTGGCACTCATGTTATTTACTTTCGATACAAGCCCTTTATGTGATGTCGCTCAGACGTCCGACTGTGGCATCCTTGTTGTTTACTTTCATTATAAGCCCTTTTCGAGATGTCGCTTAGACGTCCGACTGAGGCACGCACTGTCATTTACATTTCAATATAAGCCCTTTATGTGGTGTCGCCCTGACGCCCGACTGGGGCATGTTATGTTATTTTTTTTACCTTTCGAGGCATCGCTTCAGACACCCGATCGGTCTTCTGCTATTTTTATTGGGATTTCGGGAGGACTACTGTCTGACTTCCTTTTTATTTTACATACAGTACAATTCATTGTCTGAGTGCGCATTACTAATCTGCTCATGTGCATCATGTTTGGATTTGTTATATCTTATGTCCAAACTATCTTGCGAGTACATTCAAAGTACTCACCTGGCTTGTTGATTTGGCCAGATGTTGACGAAGGCGGTCTTATGGATGAAGAGTTCGATAGCGAGTCCGACGCCTAGAGGAGTCCCAGTCAGTCACGTGCGATCCTGGGGTTGATCACTTGTATTATATATGCTTCCGCTACCCAAATAAAATCATCGAGCCTCACTCCGACGCTTGATGAGCTGTAAGATTTAGGAGTCATGTCACCCACTTCACTGTGACATATCCACCACTACTTTTATTACAAGTCAGTAGTTATGCCACCATACCCTTGTGTCATATCCGCCTTTATGTGTATTATCGGTGTGCTTGTAATAAATTGTTGAGCAGCCTCAGCTCAACCTTGTATGATATTTATTACTTCTGGATTTCTGGATCAAGGATTTGTCTACCAGTAAGGAGGATTCTTTTGTACTGATAAATACAAGGGTCGGTTTCCCAATAAACGTTTTATTGGAAAACCGGTCCTGGCACCACAAGAAGACCACTCGAGCTACTTCACATGGATCTCTTTGGTCCAAATGCCTACAAGAGTCTCAGTGGTAACTCATTTGGTCTAGTCATAGTTGATGATTTTTCAAGATTTACGTGGGTGTTCTTTCTTGATGACAAATCGCGGGTCCAAAAGATCTTCAAAAACTTTGCTAGGAAGGCCCAAAATCAATTTGACGTGAAGATCAAGAAGGTTCGAAGTGACAATGGAACGGAGTTCAAGAACTCAAATGTGGACACCTTTCTTGACAAAGAAGGGATTACACATGAGTTCTCGACTACGTACACACCTCAACAAAATGGAGTCGTTGAGAGGAAGAACCGGACTCTTATCGAGATGGCAAGAACGATGCTTGATGAGTACAAGACCCCAAAACACTTTTGGGCGGAAGCGGTTGAGACAGCTTGTCATGCAACAAATCGCTTGTATCTTCACAAGCTACTCGGCAAGGCGGCATACGAGCTCCTCACCGGTAACAAACCCCAAGTTGGATACTTTCGAGTATTCGGCTCAAAGTGCTACATTCTTGATAAGCATCGTCGTTCTAAGTTTGCTCCTAAGTCTCATGAAGGTTTCCTACTTGGTTATGGTCAAACTCTCACACATACCGTGTCTACAACAATTTCACCCGAAAGGTTGAAGAAACGGTAGATGTGAAGTCTGATGAATCTAACGGCTCGCAAGTAGAGAAATTGCCAATTGATGTAGGAGACAAAGATCCCTCAGAAGCAATCCAAGACTTGCTATTGGCAAGATTCGTCCAATGGAGATAAAGGAGAGTACCTCGTCCGTCCAAGTGGAAGCTTCTACCTCACGACAAGGTGAACCAAGAGTTGATACGGAAGCATCCACAAGTGGGACACGCCAAGATGAAGAAAACGAGGAAGTGCACCAAGACGAAGGTCAACAACCTCCCTCTCCACCACGACAAGAGAACGACAATGCTAACAACGAAGAAGGCCAAGAAGAGGAACAAGATGTAGAAGATGTTCAATCAAGACCCAAGCAAAAGCTTTCACGAGTTCGAGCAAGAATTGCTAAAGATCATCCCGTGGAGAAAATCTACAATGATATCCAAACCGGGAGAATCACTCGCTCTAAAACTCGTTTGGCTAACTTTTGTGAACCTTTCTCATTCATCTCTAGAATTGAACCTATGAAGGCTGAAGAAGCATTGGAGGATCCGGACTGGATAAATGCTATGCATGAAGAGCTACACAACTTTGAGAGAAATCAAGTGTGGACATTGGTCGAGAAGCCCGACAACAAGCACAACATCATCGGTACCAAATGGGTGTTTCGCAACAAGCAAGATGAAGATGGACAAGTGGTTCGCAACAAAGCACGTCTCGTCGCCCAAGGCTACACACAAGTCAAAGGTATGGACTATGGTGAGACATATGCTCCCATTGCTAGACTTGAGTCCATTCACATCTTACTTGCTTATGCTAATCACCATGATATCACTTTGTACCAAATGGACATTAAAAGTGCTTTTTCTTAATGGTGAAATTGAGGAGGAAGTTTATGTTAAGCAACCTCCCAGCTTTGTCAATCCTAAGAAACCTAATCATGTCTACAAACTTCACAAAGCCCTTTATGGTCTTAAACAAGCTCCTAGAGCATGGTATAAATGCTTGACCAAGTTCCTTATTGAAAAAGGCTTTGAAATTGGAAAAATAGATTCTACTCTTTTTCATCCGAGATCACATTGCTAAGGGTGACATAAACCTTAAGCATGTTCGCATCATTTCATCCGAGATCACATTGCTAAGGGTGACATAAACCTTAAGCATGTTTGCACCGATAAGCAATTAGCAGATATATTCACTAAACCACTTGATGAGAAAGTGCTTTGCAGGTTAAGAGGTGAATTGAACATCATTGATGCTTCAAACTTGGAGTAGGGACTCCATTGGATACATGCAAGACTTGAGCTTAGGACTAATCACTTGATATTTCTCCTATGATGATTATCTTATGTCTTGAAAATTTGCATCTTGCATGTTATCTAACCCTTGTAGGTACTTGGATGAATCTAATTCTATGAGACTGCAACTCACTCACATCTTGAGCAATCTCTACATCACCAAGTCTCTACACAATGGTGGTTGATGACAAGGAAGCACGAAACCTTTCAAACATATCCTTTGACAAATTCTATGTTGAGTTTCATGATTGTCATATTGGATACACAAGTCCTCTTCCTTGTGAAAACTAACCCATGTAGGTAGATAAACTCAAAATCCAAAGGGTGCTCCCAACTCTTGATGGGCTACATGTAACACCCTCAATGCGGCTATATCTCCTACGTGTCAAAGCACGACTTAGAGGCATAACCGTATTGAAAGCAATGTCGCAAGTGAGGTAATCTTCGCAAACAACCCATGTAATATAAATAAAGGGGAAATGATACATAGTTGGCTTACACTCGCCACATCATACAAATACATAAATAGCATTACATTCATCCAATACACTCATGGTCTGACTACGGTACCAAAATAAAGATCAACCCCCAAATGCGACAAAGTCCCCGATCGCCCCAACTGGGCACCACTACTGATCATCTGGGAAAGACACATAGTAACGACGAGAGTCTTCATCGAACTCCCACTTGAGCTCAAGCGCATTGTCTGGAGCGGTATCATCGGTCCCTGCATCTGGTTTTGGAAGTAAACTGTGAGTCACGGGGACTCAGCAATCTCACACCCTCGTGATCAAGACTATTTAAGCTTATAGGTAAGGCAAGGTATGATGTGGAGCTGCAGCAAGCGACTAGCATATATGGTGGCTAACCTATTCGCAAAAGAGAGCGAGAAGAGAAGGCAAAAGCATGGTCGAACAACTATGATCAAGAAGTGATCCTAGAACAACCTACGTCAAGCATTACTCCAACACCGTGTTCACTTCCCGGACTCCGCCGAGAAGAGACCATCACGGTTACACACACGGTTGATGCATTTTAATTAAGTTAAGTTTCATGTTATCTACAACCGGACATTAACAAATTCCCATCTTCCCATAACCGCGGGCATGACTTTCAAAAGTTCAAATCCCTGCAGGGGAGTCCCAACTTAGCCCATCACAAGCTCTCAAGGTCAACGAAGGATATTCCTTCTCCCAAGACAATCCGATCAAACTCAGCATCCCGGTTACAAGACATCCTCGACAATGGTAAAACAAGTCTAGCAACACCACCCGAATGTGCCGACAAATCCCGATAGGAGCTGCACATATCTCGTTCTCAGGGCACAGTCATATTGTCCAACAATAGGACAGCCCAGAGTTGCCCCTGGTGGCCACCGGCGGCTGACGAGGTGGACCAACACTCAGAGGAGCACTGGCCCGGGGGGGTTTAAATAAAGATGACCCTTGGGCTCCGGAAACCCTAGGGAAAAAGAGGCTAGGTGGCAAATGGTAAAACCAAGGTTGGGCATTGCTGGAGGAGTTTTATTCAAGGCGAAATGTCAAGGGGTTCCCATTATAACCCAACCGTGTAAGGAACGCAAAAATTGGGAACATAACACCGATATGATGGAAACTAGGGCGGCAAGAGTGGAACAAAACACTAGGCATAAGGCCGAGCCTTCCACCCTTTACCAAGTATATAGGTGCATTAAGATAAACAATATAATATGGTGATATCCCAACAATAAACAATGTTGCAACAAGGAACGATCTCCAATCTTCACCTGCAACTAGCAACCCTATAAGAGGGGCTGAGCAAAGCGGTAACATAGCCAAACAACGGTTTGCTAGGACATGGTGGGTTAGAGGTTTGACCTGGCAATTTGGGAGGCATGATAAGCAAGTGGTAGGTATCATATCATAGGCATAGCAAAAGAGCGGGCATCTAGCAAGCAAAGATAGAAGTGATTTCGAGGGTATGGTCATCTTGCCTGTGAAGTTTTCAGAGGTGCCTTGATCCTCGTAAGCGAACTCAACGAGCTCCTCATTCACGAACTCGTCTCCCGGCTCTACCCAAACAAGAACAATAAGCAAACGGAACACAATCAACCACGTGCAATGCTCAAGCAACATGATACAAACATGGTATGATATGCGGGATGCGGTATGTGATGCATATGCATGATTTTCAAAGGAATGATTGAACCTGGCCTCAAATTAGAAATCGAAGAGCGCCACTGGAAAGGTGAGGTGATTTCGGTCGAAATCGATATAAAGATCACCGGAATCGGATGCACGGTTTGGAAATGGCAAAACAAACAAATATGGCACCGGTCTGCGATAATCAACAAGTGACCAACTAAATGCATCAAATTAAACATGACAACAAAATACATGGCAGTGATCCACTCATGATGCTTGACAAAAGATGAACACGGAGCTACGGCTAATTCATCCATTAACAGGTTCAAACAAGCATGGCAAAAGTGCAAATGATAACAGGTTTCAGACTTAGTGAAATTAACACAAGTCTGGAATTTAACAGCAGGAAGCAAACTTTAGAGCATGAAAACTACATGCTATAGGAACTTAACATGGCAAAGAAAGGCATGGAATGAAGCTACTCAAAGCACTTAACAAAAGTCCATGAGTGACCTTGAGTCAAAAGGGATCAGAAAATACAATTGCAAGCATGTGAACATGGCAAAAACATAAGCAGATTCAGACTTAGTGAAAAACTGGAGCATGCAAAACAGTTAACGAGTAGGCATGTTTACGAGCTTGATGCACTCACTATAGAGCATGGCATGACAAACTAAGCATACAACTATCAAGAAGACATGGAATAGAAGCTAGAAATGGCAAGAACAACAACATAGCATGCACGGATCAATATCAACATCCCCAGCAAAATCGCTAAACATGTCAACAATCTGTCAGGATCAGTTTATAGCAAAAGTATAGCTCGATTGACTCAAGCTAGGTTGCTCCATAATTGCAAACAAAGACATGATGGATAGAGCACCACAATATTAACAAAACTTCTTTACTGATCATCCTCAAAAGAGGCACGGACCACTAGGAAACAACATGAACATATGACATAAAAACAAAAACAGGACAAGGACTTAGTGAAATTCTAAGTCCCTGAAATCAGCATCAACGATTACGCTACTTTGCATGCTTGTGCTAGTCACCACAAATATCACAAAAATACATGGCATACTCCCCTGTAAATATGGCATGACATTCATCAAAACACATGTAGAGCTCAGGATCATAGCATGCACACATTAATCATGGTAAAAATGACAAAAGGCCATTTGCTGAAACAGATCTGACAAATTCATCACATAGCCCTCTTCCAACAGCATTTCGGGCATCAAGATGAGCTCAAATGAAAATGATTCAATGAGATGAAATGATGTACTAATCGAGACAAACATTTTGATATGCTACACGCATGAATCGGAGCTACGGATGCAGAGTTATGGCATGTCAAAATATGCAAAAAAAACTAGGGTTTCAGGAGGAAAAAGTCAACCAAGATCTAGATCCAGATCCAGCCGGCGCGGATCCCGAGGTTCACCGAAGTTACTGTTCACTGGAGGAGCTTGTGACATCTGGAGAGAGGAGGAGCTCGCCGGGGAAGGACTTCCCGGGCTTGAGGGAGGCCGGGGCGGCGCGGGTCACCGGCGGGGCGGCGCTGGAGTTTGGCGGCGCGGGTCGGCGAGGCAAGTGCGGTGGGACGCCGACCGAGGCGGCGGAGGCGGCCGGCAATGGAGGTGCGGCGGCGCGAGCAAGATCCAGGCGGCGGCGCGAGCCCGTGGCGGCGGGGACGAAGCGCGCTGGCGGCG
>NC_057809.1:496914230-496934542 GCF_018294505.1 Triticum aestivum | reverse complement strand
CCGGGGAGGGCCCGCCCTGGGCCACGCGGGCCGGCGGGGACGAGGCGGTGAAGTGGGGCGCGCTGTGCCACGTGGCACGCCCTGGTTGGCGACGGCGATTGCGTCCGGCCGGACCGGACGTGTCCGGCCGCGCGGAGGTGCTCGGGCTAGGGTTAGGGTGCGAAATGATCCGCGAATTTTTGGGGAGTGCCCTTTATATAGAGGTAGAGGGAGCTAGGAAGCTCCAAATGAGGTGCGGTTTGCGGCCACGCGATCATGATCGAACGCTCTAGATGATGGAGATGGTTTAGGTGGGTTTTGGGTCACTTTGGAAGGGTGTTGGTCTGCAACACACACGAGGCCTTTTTGGTCCCTCAGTTAACCGTTGGAGTATCAAACGAAGTCCAAATGGCACGAAACTTGACAGGCGGTCTACCGGTAGTAAACCAAGGCTACATGACAAGTCTCAGTACAATCCGAAAACGTTTAACACCCGCACATGAAAAGAGGTAGAAAGGGACACCGGGTGACATAGGAGCGCCGGAATGCAAAACGGACAACGGGGAAAATGCTCGGATGCATGAGACGAACACGTATGCAAATGCAATGCACATGATGACATGATATGAGATGCAAGACAAAGACAACAACACACGGAGACAAAAACCCGACACCAAGGAAATAAAATAACTTAGTGCCGGAAACGGCAAGAGTTGGAGTTCAGATAAGGTAAATTACATCTGGGGTGTTACACTACATCAACCTTGAGCAACCCACACAGGTTCAACTACATGATCAAGATCAACACCGCCACACAAGGTATGTTATTCCATCTTAGAGTAGCTTTACTCCAAGTCATGAGTCAAAGAAACTCGACAAGATGTGAATACATCAAGATACTTAAACGAAAAATAGTAACCCCATTTTGAGCTTAAACGATGAGTATGACCTATGATCAAGTGATATCACTTGACTCCTAAGTCAATATACTCTAACATAGGTGACTTTGTCACCGCCCAACTCTAGATGAAGTTCTCTTGTGTTCTTTTCTGTGTTCTTGCATTTGCCTCATGCATATTTGTTTCCCCTTTCAAAAAAACTTCATCTAGATCTTTTAGTTTCTTTTCTTTGCTTTTTGTTCTACATTTTCTGCATCCAATTCATTGCAAATCTTTGTGGGATCTTATTTGTCCAGTGAGCTGAGTTGACAAGTGTTTTTCTCTGTGATGAACTATGTTCCACCGGTTTCATGTCTCCGGTCTAGCCGAAGATTTTCGGAGCAACCGAAGCATACAACTCGGTGACACCGATTTCAATACAAGAAAAACACTTTGCCATTTATTCCTGCTTTATTCTTAATCCAGCTCCACTCAATGAATCTTGTCCTCTGCAAGCATCACATTTACCTTAATGCTTTGTACTGTGATTCAAGGACCGAACCCATTCACAACAAATTCGAGAAGACCCTTCTTGGAAATTGATGTCAAAGGGGGAGAGAGAGATCACATCAAAGCTTAATCATATCTTTAGAGGGAGAGATCTCTAGGGGGAGGGAATACTCCAGGAAAGAGTAATCTTCAAGGATCCCAGATGCTTGATGTTCAAGAGGAGAGATGCCACATGTCTTCTTGGGGGAAAGACATGTTCATATGTGCTTATTTGCATTAGCTCTGTTCATTTGTTTCTTTAAGCTCTGTTTTTCTGTTCCCTATCTTCTCCCAGTATCCCATGCTAGATTCAGGGGGAGCAAGACATCCAAGAGAAAGAAATTTATTAAATTCATTGCATATCTTTCTCTTTGGGGACATGTCAATATCTATCGTGGTACTCTGTACTCACTATACATGTCATCCCAGTCTTGGTACTCTTGTGGTTTCTTTTGTTTGCTCTGGCTAGTGGGTGCATCTGTGTTATCTAACCTTGTTTACGCGGGCTCATCCCATCCTAGCCAACTCAAGACCACAAGGTAAGTATATGCATCTTAGTCATGTGAATGAGAATTTCTTGCTGATGTACATACTGTTTGCAAGAAGGACTCATGAGCATGAAGGTACATCTCTCATATTTTCATCATTTGCTCCGATGCATATAGCCAAGATACATGTAACACATTGCTACTCTGTCATGGTTATGCTCTCACATGCTTCTATATTCCATATTCACATGATTGCATACATGTAGGGGGAGCCTATGCTTGTTACATGTCTTTCCAAAGCTTTACTTGCTATTCTCTATATCTTTATCTAAAGCTTTGATGTATGTTGCCATCAATTACCAAAAAGGGGGAGATTGAAAGCACAAGTGCTCCCTAGGTGGTTTTGGTAATTAATGACAACATATCTCTTGTTGGACTAACACTTTTACCTAGTATGTTTCAGATAAGTTCAACAATGAAGTGGCATGGACTAGAGGATGTGGAACCCCTTCAAGATGCTAAGAACAAAGGATTAGCTCAAGCTTCAAGCTCAAGACTCTACAATTTCTATTTTAGTGATCCAAGATCACATTGAGTCTATAGGAAAGCCAATACTATTAAGAAGGGATGAGGTGTTGCTTAATGGCTTGCTTGCTCAAAGTGCTTAGTGGTATGCTCCAAAGCCCTCAACCACTTTCTCACTTCCAAATATGTCCCACACCAAATATCCAACTCGGCCCCACCGATTCTTTCTATTCGGAGCCACCGAGTTCAGTTGACATAGCCACTGCCAGAAACCCTAATCAGTTCGGTCTCACCGATGGGATCTCGGTATCACGGAGATGGGCTTGCAAACTCTCTGTTACCTGTTCCAATATTTTCGGTCCCACCGAGATATGCAATCAGCCCCACCGAGTTTGCTTGGCCAACTCTTTGTTTCGCTTATTACCCAAATTGGTCCCACCGAGTTTGAGTAATCGGTCAAACTGAGTTTTGGATTTACCCTAACCCTAGCACATCGATCCTACCGAGTTGATCCAGTCGGTCCCACCAAAAACCCTAACGGTCACTAGATTTCCTGAATCGGTCCGACCGAGTTTATCAATTCGGTCCCAGCGAGATTGGCAAGTTGTGTGGACGGTTAGATTTTGTGTGGAGGCTATATATACCCCTCCACCCACTCTTCATTCGTGGAGAGAGCCATAAGAACATACCTACACTTCCAATACACATTTTCTGAGAGAGAACCACCTACTCATGTGTTGAGGCCAAGATATCCCATTCCCACCATATGAATCTTGATCTCTAGCCTTCCCCAAGTTGCTTTCCACTCAAATCTTCTTTCCACCAAATCCATATCCTGTGAGAGAGAGTTGAGTGTTGGGGAGACTATCATTTGAGGCACAAGAGCAAGGAGTTCATCATCAACACACCATTTGTTACTTCTTGGAGAGTGGTGTCTCCTAGATTGGCTAGGTGTCACTTGGGAGCCTCCGACAAGATTGTGGAGTTGAACCAAGGAGTTTGTAAGGGCAAGGAGATCGCCTACTTCATGAAGATCTACCGCTAGTGAGGCAAGTCCTTCGTGGGCGATGGCCATGATGGGATATACATGGTTGCTTCTTCGTGGACCCTTCGTGGGTGGAGCCCTCCGTGGACTCGCGCAACCGTTACCCTTCGTTGATTGAAGTCTCCATCAACGTGGATGTATGATAGCACCACCTATCGGAACCACGACAAAAACATCCGTGTCTCCAATTGCGTGTGAATTCTCCAAACCCTTCCCTTTACATTCTTGCAAGTTGCATGCTTTACTTTCCGCTACTCATATACTTTTTGCATGCTTGCTTGATATGTATTGTATTTGTTAAACTTGTGCCAAAACTCCACTTCAACTTAAAGAAATTAAAAACTGCAACTTTTGGTACTTAGTGTCTAATCACCCCCCCCCTCTAGACACCTCTTCTCGATCCTTTCACACTTGTGCATTCCTTCATAGTCTCCCTCCACTCAGCCCCTCGCACCATCTTCTAGCCCCCCACCGGATTTTGCCACATGTACAATCTAGCAAACTCCATGGTTGAACTTAAGCATAATGCACAAACCTCAAAACAACAGTGGTTCTCTTTTGTTCTAGAATCTTCCGTATCATAACTGCCCAAACTTTTTTCTAGTTGAATTGCCATTATTTGTTTTTAATTTATGCTTTACAACGCACAATTCCATGAATCATAAAATAGATTAAGGTCTTCTTTGATTCAAAGGATTCTCAAAGGAATTTTGGAGGATTCTAATCATTAGGAATTTTTCCTATCTTGGTTGTTTGATTCGTAGGATTGTAAACCATAGGAATTTTTCCATATGATTCATTTGCACTAGATTTCATAGGAAACATCCCATCCACTCAAACCTCTTTGAAAGAATTCTGCGTTTTTTCTATGCACAATCAAACACTCATACAATCATGTAGGATTCAAGACAACATTCCACTATAATCCCATGTTTTTCCTATTCCCGCGTTCTTAGATTTTTTGTAAAAACTAATTGATTTTGAATGAGATGAACTATAAGAATTAAACGAAGGGCTACATCAAGCATATATGACTCAGAGCTTACATGCTATAGTGTGGTATTTATTCATAATTTGGTTGCAAAATCTGATGCGTGCAATGCACGTGTACCTTACTAGTACTTCGAGTATGTGCAAAACACGTAAATTAGAATACCAATGGCATGCTACACAGTGTCTCTCTTACAGTTCATGAAGCCACGTGGCACATGTGTAGGCGTTGTCGCGACCTCCTTGCGTGGATTAATCACAGTGACGTGCTGCTGGTTCCAGAAGAATGTACTCGTCCTCCCTGAGCCATACTGACAGTCCATGCACAAAGCGAAGATGTGCACGCACGCCATGCACGCACTCATTCCTCGCACGCACATGCGGGTACACGGGCAGACGCAATTTTGTACCAAGATCCACCCCATGTGATAATTTGACGCATGTAAAGTCGTTCACTTCATTGATGGTCAATTAATACAGTGCATGCAAATTGAGTGGACGTGAGGGCGGAAGAAAGACATTATTACTCCACTGCGCGCATGCGAGTAGTTAAATCGTGGGTTGCTAGTAGTACTTCCATTGGTATCCTTCGTATTTTGTGCCAATTTTTTATAGTAACATAATATTTACGCATTTGAGCAGTGTAGTACTTGAAATTTATGTTCCGCTAAACTCATCGGGAGCCGTTTCGGGCCTCGAAACCAAAACCATCAATTAATCTTTACCTTGTTCCCATCACATTCGAAAGCCTGCTCACACCTACTAGTAGTACGTACCAAACCTGAACGTGTTCCCACAATGCAGGTATTAGTACTAGTGCTAGTACTTAGGTTATAAAAAGGGGAACTACCTAACCGAAAATCATTCTACCTTTCCTCCTCATAAGTGCTTCTTCTTCGTCCGTCGTTGCCTTGGCCGGTGAGCAGAGCTCTAGGTCGAGAACTACTCGTAACAAGGGAGCGGCAACCAAGGCTGCGGAAAATAAAGAGAGGGCTTGCCGCCACGCAGAGACCTCGAAAGATCTCTCACGGGCAGGCGATGGCTCCCAGGAGCGCCCTAGCCGCGGAGGCGAACATGCCGAGCCGGCGGAGCTGGAGTCGTTATCTCTCGACGGCATGCCCGATCAGCTCAATAAGCAGAAGGAGTTCATCCAAGGCTTGATGGAGTTGCTGAAGGAGAGCCTCGATGACATGCCCGCTGAGCTCAATCAGCAGGGGGAGTTGACCGCCGGCTTGGTGATGCTGCTGAAGAAGAGCATTGCCTCGGAGAAGAAGGCAACCGGCAAAATCCTGCGACTTCGGGATGACAATGCGAAGCTCTGCCACGAGATCGACCTGTTGAAGGAGAAGAACGCCGGCTAAAAGAAGCTTCATGAGAATAGTAGTTCCTCGATGAAGATGCTACAGGCCCTCGCCATGGAACAGAAGGAAGAGTTGGTGAAGCTCCGCATCGAGCACCCGGCTGCTGTCAAGGTACGTAATATGGCCGTGGAACAGATGATGAAGGCTCGCGTCGAGAAATGCCGCGTCATGGACACAATGATGAAGATGGTGGAGGAGACACGCAAGGAGATGGAGGTCATGGAGGCGATGAAGAAGCAGTTACGACTCCGCGGCGAATTAGATCATTTGGGGTGATAATCTTCCTTCTTGTTTTGCTCCTGTGTTTCATCTTTTGCTTCGGGTGTTTTGCCGCGTGTGTCATGTTCTCTGCCAGGCATGAATAGAAGAATGTTTTTTTGAGGGAATGAATAGAACAATGCTAACAATGAGATGACTAGCAAATTAGATCATTTTTTGTCACCATATGGCACTGGGCTGCCGTGTTTCATGCTCCTCCGTCGTAGTACTACTCCAGTGGAAAACTTGAGTATACCGCACGGTTCTTTGCTCCTCCTCGATCAGGTCATCGGCGCATTTATACGAGCAGTCAAATCACAAGGCCCCGCCTTCCAGCAGTAATGAGCCGTTAAATCACAAAGGCCCTCGCCTCTCGTGAAACCGACCAAGCTAGACTGCCCCGCCCTCTAGCCTTTTAAAAATGTATACTTTTGTACAGTAGTAGTATCGATGGATTGCGCCATGGAGCAAAACTTGAAATTAAAAAAAGGTGGTACATATAGAGAGCCATCGTCGCCAAATTATGCATATAGTACTATTAAAAAGGCTAGTCACAATAATGGTGTCCAGCACAACCCACCCCTCAAATAAAACTAAGAGGGTGCTTGGATATGTTTTAGTCCCATGACTAAAAGTAGTGGGACTAAAACATGCTAGCCTCACCCATGCTTGGATCCAAATACTAAAAAGGCTAAAATCAAGTTAATGAGCATTAATTATCCTCCAAACCCTCCAATCCAGAACTCGCCTGTGTTAAAGGAGAGGAGTTAAATGAGTAGAGAGAGGACTAATCCACATTTTATCAGGGGTACCCCTAACTAAAAAATATTAGTCTCAAGACTAGTTTTAGCCCCTCTTTAGTCAGTGGTGCTTGGAACTTTAGCCTCTTAAAGAGACTATTTTTAGTCAAACTAAAATAAGTCCCTTGGATCCAAGCACCCTCTAAGCATCCTGGAATTCTTTGACAAAACTAAGCACCCTGAAATTCTTTGACAACTAAATTGCTGGCTATATGATGTTGGCCATATATATTGTACGTATATAATGTGAAGAAACGAGTGGTAGTACTATACCAACTAAAAGATGAAATGTAAGAAATACTAGTATGTATGTACTGAAGAGTTAAAGTAATGAGAAGAAACATAACATAGTTCTGCTGGGGGCTCAGCACAACACACCCCTCAAATTAAATTAAGCACACCTAAAATTAAACTTTGCAACTATTCTGGTAGACACAGCATTAGAACCACCATGAGCAACGACACTGCCACCTTACTCGGAGTCCTCGTCCACGTCCTCGACTTCATCCTTGTCCCTCTTCCTCTTGGCCGATACTTCTTTGCTTGAACCGCACACTTGGCTGTTGCTCTTCATCCAACCCTTGTAGATATTGAAGCAAAGGTAGCCATCCATTGCAGCATAGTGGATGTGGTCTATATCTAGTAAATTCCGCTGCCATGCATGACGATGAAACGTGTAATGAGGTTTCTCCAGTTTATCGTACGAAGGATGAACCATGGCTCCTGCCAGGGTCATCATTGAAGGCTGGCGAGAGGACACCAGCCGATTCTTCTAGAGGTCGAAGGTGTTGCCTACAACAAGGCCTATCCAATGCAGGACTTCTTTGTCGTTACCAAAGTCTACAGTAACGAATTTGACTAGGTTGCTCTCGAGGAAGTCCTTAAAATCCTGGCACTCAACGTCGGCATGGCATATGTGGTAGACCAAGCATAAGTCATGCACGCAAACCTGGATCACGGTGGGCTTCTTCCTCTCTTCGTCCTTTAGATCCTTCTCTCATCCCAGGACTGTGGTGTACTCAACATCTAGCCCAGCGACCCACTCATCATCTGAGTCTTCGAACATGCGTCTGAAGCGAGAAAGGCATCCTTTCACCATCGCGGAAGAACGGGTGTAGATGACGTCGAACTCATCGTCAGTGATGGTTCTGACCTTGTACTCACGGCCGATCGTGGAGATTTGGGATGCCATGGATTTGGGAGGAGGGTTAGGATTAGTGGAACTGCCATAATGTGAATGGACGAGACGACTAGGAGCGAACCGCCATAGTATTGAAGGACGTGCGGGGGATGAGTAGGAGCGAACTGCTAGCGTGCGAACGGCAGGGTAGTGGCTTTCCATTCTCCCATGATACAGGCTTCCGAGAGACCTTGGATCTGAGATCGAACGGCCGTATCATGGTCGCGCCTACAACGACCGTCGCGTCACTCGCACGGTCGCGCCCTTGGAGATTTAACACGGTGCGTTAGGCTATCTGATGTTGGCATGTCATACATAGTCATCACTTAGTCACTCATACTACAACAAGGTTGGCTATAAGTGTATTTTTTTTACTCCTCTCTATCTCTTTCTTCGTACTCAAGGAAGAAACGGTGCTAAGCGCGTGTATTTATTGCATTTGCCAAGGAGTGACCTCTTCCAATGAAATGGTGTTGCTAAGTTTGCTTCATTTAATTAGCTATAGACTCAAAATTGTCGTTTCGCCTAGGTACACGCGCTTAGCACCGTTTCTTCCTTGGGTCACCAAACTAGTCTCTCTCTTCTTGATTAACTTGCCACATTAGACTTTATGCTTATGTGGCAAGCTTAAGCACCTGTAGGAGAAAGTAAAAGTAAGTACAATAGTGCGCTTTACATGGCATTTTTGCATATGTGGAGGAAAGAGAGGCAAGGAAAAAGTGGATAAGTGGGCTCTCATGCAAGAGCCAGCCTCTACTACATGGTGGAGCATTGGGAGAGGCACCTGTATGGAGGTGGTCAGGAATCTGGGAGACTCACGCTGGTCGTAGCGCTGCAGTTAAAATGATAATGGCAAGTCAAATCATGGGGCCCCACCTGTCCAGCAGTAACTCGCTGTCAAATCACACAGCCCTACGTTTGCAGCAGCCTACTCCCTCGTCTTCTCGCGTCTCTGTCGAACCGACTAGGCGGAACTGCCCGCCGCCTACCGCGCAGGAAAAGCTCCACCCTCGACTTTTAAATAGTATACATTATACTAATTTTGTATCCATGGATTGCGCCCGCGCCATGGAGCAAAGCGTCTAGAAAACGGAGGAGAGACGGTGGTCTTGCAATAGAGAAGAGGGAGAGGCGAGATGGTGGTTTTGGAATGGAGATGATGGAGAGGAGAGGAGGTGGTTTTGCAATGGAGAAGAGGGAGAGGAGCATGCGGCAGCGATTTAGGATTGGACGAGAGGGACGGCGCGCTCTGACTGGATCAAAATCAAAATCAATTTACCCTTCAATTAAGAAAGCGACCCCACATTAACTAGTCTCCCTTTTATTCTGGGTCATAATTGACCATGATTTTCGCACATGAAATATATGTTATACGTTGTATACAAGGCCACTATCAAAATTACAATTTGCAACTATACAAGGCCACTAACATTAATCGAGGCAAAATTGATCGTGTTTGCCTCGTACTAGCACCCGAGGACATTAATATCCCTTGTGTGCATGCGGGAGTGAGAAGGTTAGCTTGCATTCCCAACATTAATCAACCAATGAGGAGTAAGAGGGTTGGCCTATTGTGCTTGGGAGAGAAAAACCACATTAATTAACACAACAATCAAGGTGACAAGCTAGCTTGCAACATTGACTTAAACATAGCATTGATTTTTACCTTGGTACCTGTAATATGAGTTTGTGGCCTTGTATACAAAAATGGAGGGAGTATAATTTGAAAGTACATTCAGATACGAACCAAACGATACAATTTTTAGTGACATGCATTCACATTTTGCTTGTCAAATACAGTACGTGGTCAAACTTTACCCAAAATAGGCAAAACAACAAAAAAATACTTCCAAGACCAGCGCCACTCTTCCGCTCTTCTCCTCTTAAACCACCGCCGCTCCTCTCATGTTCCAATATAAATGCCGCGCCGCTCCTCTCCTCTTCCATTTCAAAACCACCGCCCCTCCTCTCATGTTCTAGTCCAAAACCAGCATCGCTCCTCTCCCGTTCTAATCAAAAACCAGCGCTGCTCCTCTCCTCTTCCATTCAAAAACCACCGCCGGTGAGTGAAGGTGCTATGGAGAAGTAGATCGATGGAGGAGTACAACCGATACGTGAGGATCGCAGACGGCGACCCTGTGAAGCTAGCTAGGATGTTGGAGATACAGTCTTGGTTTGACAACAAGGACCAACTAGCGGCGATAGTGACATCCATGGCCAAATATCTGCAACAGAGCAAAAAGGCGGCGATACTCCCGGAGGGAGTCGCACCGGAGTACATAGAGTTGCTCCTCTGGGCCATGGAGCAAACAGATTCACCGAATCTGATCGTGAGGGAGCGGTGGTGGGAGTATCGATCCCAGATGGAGCATCCACCAGAGATTGAAGGATCGAGCATCTACAGGGTGCCATTTGTGAGGGTGTCCTGCCAGAGCGAGCTGGTGGAGTCTTCGTCGACTGAACCCAACTGCAAGAGGAGAAAAGCACTTGGCCTGATGATGCTTCCCCGCCATCGTCTCCCTCTCCGTTCACATCGTCTCACAGGGTGGCTATCTGCCGCCGAGGAATAGGAGGGGGCTGCCCCCCCCCCCCAGCCCAATAGTCGGGCAGGTTGTGAATTGTCAGGAGGAGCTTAGGGTTGTCAGTATTTGCAGGTTGTGAATTGTGTTTTGTTTTGTGTATTTTGAGAGTACTTTCAGATATGAATGTCTTTTGAATTTCAGATTTGCAGTATTGAGCATATGAAGTATTTTATGAATTCTAGTTATCTATTTTTAACACTTCAAAAAATGTAGTTTCATAGAAGTATAAAAGTGCAGACAATGTGATTCTCAGAGAAGAAACTGCAAGTTTCAGTTTCAGATAAGAAACTGCAAGTTCAGTTTCAGATAAGTAACTGCAACTTTCAGAGGCAGAGCATTTATATTAACATGGCCTTTTCAAACAGGGTTAACATCATGTTGGAAGTTTTATTCATGGTCAAAAATGGAACTACCAGCCAGTTAACATCATGTTGATCAACATTCATGCATAGCACATCTTCATATGATGCACAGTCAAAATACCCACACAATGTCGAGTGTGCGAAACACAGAGGAAACGAGGGACAAAGTTTTGGCAAGTGTTGGACGTGGTTTTGGGCTGCCCCGTCTGGGCTTTCATTTTTAACATGCGCAGCCCACGTCCTCGGATGGGAGGTCCATAGGCCTATTTGTATTTTCTTAGGGCCGTCATGTATCGACCGGCCTATGGACCTCCCATCTGAGGTTTTATTTTTGGCAGCCCAATTTATGTATTTTTTTTTGAAGAAAACGCAGAGGTCTGTTCTATTTTTCTATATAAGAATAGGAACGCCAGGTCCAACTTATGTTTCCCTTCTAACTATATTATATATATTTAAATTATTTTATATGTTGACTATTTAGTTCACATAATTGGCAAATAGATGATCGCTCTCACAATCCCCTTCACCCCCCGCCACCACCTCCACCCTCGCCGCCGCCCCGCCACTACCTCCACCCTCGCTGCCACCATAGATCTCGCCGCCACCCCCGCCTCCTGACTCCGGGCGCGCCTGCCCCCCTCAGCAAGTCCGCTCGCGCGCCCCATGGAGTCGCCGGCCATATCCACGGGGGAATGGCTGGAAGACAGGTAGATGTACAAGATGCATCTCCCACATGTCTACAAAGCCTTCCCGCGGATGCTCTAGCCGCTCGACTCCGTCGCACCGGTGGTGCTGTGGGAGACTCGAGGGAGGAGATGGAGGGAGCGGGCGATGCGGATCCGTGACGATGCTCTCTCCTGGACCCAGTGCACGCGCGAATGGAGGGAAGCAGAGGAGGAAGCTGCGAGGGAGGAAGCCGAGGAGGGACCGAATCCGTTCTCTGCGGATGCTCGGATGTGCAAGGATCATGTGGATTGGGAGGTGCTGAATCTAGCCCTGTGGATCTACTTCGAAGGAGATTTTTCGGAGAAGCACAGGATGCCCCACCCCAGTGAGCCGCCGATTGCGTTCATTCGATGGGCGAAAGGAGAAGTGAATTCAGGAGATCCATGTCGTGCTGCGAGATGGGAATGCTTGACTGGACTCCTGCCCACCAGCTCGCCACCGGAGCCGGAGCAGGTGGATCCCCTACCTTACCTCTCCCCAAACCTGCAGAAGATTGAAATTAGGCTTGCAATCTGCTTCAATTGAGCTGTCTGGTGGTTATTTCTGCTTCCCGAGAGACAACATCTGGCTGGAGGATGAGAAGGAACCATGAACTCTGATGAATTTCCCCTATCACAATGGGGGGAGCGCCGGTTGGGCAGTGGTACGACCCACCTCCGCCCCAAATGGGTGCACAATCTGGGAAGGCTCCTGTAATTGCCCAAGATCAATCTGCTGGTGGTTCTGACTCTCAGATCAGTGGGAAATCTCAAGGCAAGAATCAGCAAAAGAAGAGATAGGACATCCAGAAAACTGCTCATGCCCCTGCTTCGGGCCTTATGGCATACTCTGAGGTGATCTGCTACAACTGTGGGGAACCAGGGCATCATTTGGATAAATGTGTCAAGCCCAAGAGTTTTTTTATCTGCAAAATGGTTACCCATAAAATTGAGAATTGCCCTGTCAGAAGGAAAACCCATAGTTCTGCTAGATATGTTGGAAGTGCTGCTCCAGGATTATGTCCACTATTGACAGAATTTTCTGTGACACAGAATTAGATAGTTTCATTCCCCTTTCTAGTTGTAGAGCTATGCCCAGATGTGGTAGTGACCACACTCCTTTGCTCTGGGACTCTGGTCTTAACCAAACTCCAAAGAGCAACAGTTTTAAATTTGAAAAGTGGTGGTTGCTTAGAGAAGATTTTACTGAGGTAGTCAGGAAAATCTGGAATGAGCCTACTGGGAGCAGCTCCCCCCTAGAAAATTGGCAGATCAAAATCAGGAGATTTAGAAGAACTACCAAAGGGTGGAACTCCAATGAGGAAGCTAATCTTAGAAGATACAAAAGGCTTCTCCTCCTTGAGTTTGATTCTCTAGATATTAAGGCAGAAACCACTGACCTCTCTGAGGCTGAGACTAATAGATTAAACTTTGTCCATGGAGAGCTCAAGAAAATTTGGCTTCAAGAAGAAATCAAAGCCAAACAAAGGTCTAGAGATAGGAACATTAAGGAGGGTGATATAAATACTGCTTACTTCCATGCAGTAGCTAACCAGAGGAGGAGGAAAACCCTCATTCACTCCCTTGATGGCCCTAATAGCCCTGTTACTGAGGTAGATGAGATGCTGAAAGTGGCTAGTGACTTCTACAAAGACCTGTTTAAGAAAGAAAACCCTTCTGGGTTCTCTCTACAAAACAATTTTTCTCTGCTTCTAAAAAAGTCTCTCCTGCTAAAAATGAGCTGCTAGAAGCCCCTTTTTCAGAGACAGAGGTGAAGGAAGCCATTTTTAGCTCTTATCCTGATGGGGCTCCTGGTCCTGATGGGATTCCCTTCTTATTTTACCAGCATTTTTGTGACTTGGTGAAAAATGATATCTTAGATCTTTTCCAAGCCTTTCATAGAGGAGAGTTGGATCCGGCAACTTACTCATGGGGGGTCTGTTGGGGTCAAGTTAAATAACTATGAAAGTGATTTTTTCCTTGCTGGTAAAGGCCTTAGGCAAGGTGACCCCATCTCCCCGCTTTTGTTTAATTTAGTAGTGGACGTTCTTACTAAAATGTTGAGCAAAGCTGCTAATCATTGTCTGATTGCAGGGCTCTATCCTGAGGTCTGCCCTAGTGCCATCATCTGCCTTCAATATGCAGATGATACCATCCTTTTCTTAGACAATGACTCCACACATGCTAGCAATCTGAAAACTGTTCTAACCTGGTTTGAACAAGTCTCAGGCATGAGAATCAACTACTCTAAAAGTGAACTCATCCCTATCAACATGGATGATCAGGAGTTAGCTGACTTCCTCTCTATTCTAGTCTGTAATAAAGGTAACTTCCCCATTAAGTACCTAGGTATCCTTCTCCACTATGATAAACTGAGGAGAGAGGATATCCAACCCCTTCTGGATAAAATCATTAAAAGGATTGCTGGGTGGAGGGGCAAAATTCTCTCTTATAGAGGTAGATTGATCCTCATACAAGCTTGTTTGGCTAGCATTCCAGTGTATCTCCTCTCCTTCTTCAAGTTCCCTAAATGGGCAGTGAACCTCATCAATTCTCAAATGTCTCATTTCTTGTGGAATGATTTTGAGGGAAATAGGAAGCTACACCTTGCTAATTGGGCCCTAGTCTGTATGAAAAAAGATTTTGGAGGCCTAGGCATACCTAACCTCCAAGAAATTAACATCTGTCTTCTAGGGTCTTGGATTAAAAGATTCTATGAGGAAGACCTGAAACCCAGGAAGCTTCTTATTGCCCATAAATACCTAGGAAATAAACCTAATATTTTTGTCCCTTCCTCCAACCCTAAGACCTCTAGATTCTGGAAAGGATTAAAATATAATATGCATGCTGTGAAATTTGGCTACAGATGGAACATAGGGGATGGGAGCAGAACCAGGTTCTGGGAAGATACTTGGTTTGGCACATCCCCCCTAGCAGTCCAATTTTGGCCTATTTACTCTGTCTGCAATGAGCTTAACAAAAGTGTCAATGAAGTTTGGAATGGTCAATGCCTAAAACTCTCTTTTAGAAGGAACTTTAGTGATAGTCTAATGGAACAATGGTTCCAGTTGGAGGAAATTGCCAAAAGCATTACCTTTACTGCCGAGCTGGATGCCCTGATTTGGCAGCTGGACAATAAGGGGAAGTATTCGTCCAGCCCCCTCTATCATGTTATCAACTTTAGAGGGGTTCAACCCATGTTTATCCTTGCTGTCTGGAAATTGAGAGTTCCCCCTAAAATTCATGTATTTCTTTGGTTTCTCTCCAAAAACAAATTGATGACTAGGGATAAACTTAGGAAGAGACACATCATCAAACCCCTTGATTGTGTTTACTGCTTGGAACAAGAGTCTTGTTCTCACCTATTTTTTGAATGTATTGTTGCTAAACATCTCTTGGCCCACATTGAGGAATATTTCTCTAGTCAGATTGGCTCATCCTTTGAATTTGTTGCCAGATTCTGGATTGCTACCAAAAAGTGCTCAGTTTTAAACATTGTTAGCTCAGCTGTCCTTTGGTGCCTCTGAAAATATAGAAATGCTATGATTTTCAGTAACACCTCTTGGATTTCCATTCCGCAAGTCTTGAGGTTGATCAGGAACATGGTGAGGAACTGGGCAATTCTCTCCTCCGGATCGGACAAGGACAAGTTGATGAGCTTCTTGGAAACCCTAACAAGATCCCTCCAGAAACTGTTGGCGATCACTTGTGGCTGAACAAGGCTCGACCTGCTCTGGGGCTGGACTCGTGGGCTCGTCTCAAGATCTCTGATGAAGATGATGAGCACCTGGCGCCGAAAAAGAGGGACATCCACCATGCTACGCCTTCCAGCCCGGTGTCTCTGCTTGCTTACTGGCCGCCGCGGGCTGACACGGCCCCTTGGCTGAAGACCATGAAGGCTTCGCTGGACCCTCCTTGTGTCATTTGATTGCTCTATCCGCTCTGCCTTTGGCACCGCTCGGGTGATTTGTGTTATTCAGAGAACTTGTTCATCCACCCCCTAGTTTGTAGCTTTTCTACCTTTGCTTTTGAACTGCTCTTTGAGCTGCTATATCAGAATATGTTGTGGTTTCGTTCTCAGCAATGGAACCGGGGAGATGCTCCCTGTTTTTCTAAAAAAATTATTTTATATGTTATTATATATTATTTTTATTGTCATCATATATTTAACACATACTTACATATGTAAGAAAAGAATATCCCACATCTTATTAACTTATAAAAATAATTTCTTAACAAATAAAATCCTGGATTGTTTTGGCACGAAAATCCTAGTGATTGTGTACAAAAGCTTGGTAAGATTTAAGGACGAATGTAATAATATCACTTATTATTTAAATATATTTATAACAAAATGCTCAGCCCCTTTTTATTTTTTGATAGCATTGCTGGCCCAACCCAACATTATAATTAGAATCAGCCCAGCAAAATCGTGTATTTCGAGAAAGTGCAAATGGGCTGTAATTTTTTAGGAAATAAAATAAACGGGCCGCATGGATGCTACATTATTTGTTCACCCAGCCCAACTAATGGTTGTTATTCAAAAAAAGATCAAATTGACTGTAAATTCTACCGCGCAAAAAAAGACTGTAAATTCTGAAAAAAGGTTGAACACATGCCACATTTTTGGAGGCTGAAATGTGGGCCAATATGTCGAAGCCAATGCAAGTCGTTGTCAATTTAGTCAACAAATGATTCTGACATGTTAGGTGTTGGATTTACATCCAATGACCGACATCCATCTTCAATCTCTCATCTTCTTCCTCCAGCGCCGCCGGGACCACCTCCCGCCTCCTGCTGCTAGCAGCTCTGCTTAGCACGCTTCGCTATGAAGCGCTACTCCACTGTTGGCCAGGCCATCCCTCCACCCCTCCACACCTCCTGTTCTTCTCCACCGACTACCGAACCACACCGCACTAGAACCAGTTAACCCTCGTACACCTCTTTGTCTGCGACTCTACTCCCGCGTCTTCCCATCTCCGGCTCGTTGCTGTCCGGGGCCTCACCGTCGTCCACCACCTTGGATGCGCTCGGCGCGGCGTGGTCAACGTGGTCATCGAACGACACAATCGGAAGTAGACTATGCGTGGAGAGGCTGACAGTTGGGTCCACGGCCACACACAAGGAAATGCCTCCTTATTACACGCAAAATAATGATTCCTCCACCTGACATCCGGGACCCACCGGAAGGGCCTCTGTATTTCGCGAAATAAAGTGCCCCCCGCTGACATGTCGGACCCACCAGCTATCTTCGCACGCAAGGAAGTGCCTCCTTATTACGCACAAAAAATGAATATTCCCCCAGCCAGCTGGAACCCAGCATAATGGGAGGCTGACTTGTGGGCCTACCAAGTTGACGGGGACGGAGGGCTTTGTCAACTTAGTCAATATGAACGATTCTAGCTCCTGTTACCGTACGATGTTCATCCAACGGCCATAGTGCTTCTTCAACCTCTGGTCTTCTTGCTCCAGCCGCCCAAACCAGCGTCGGTCGTGCCGCGTGCTCCTGCCTCCCGTGGCCGGCTGTGATGCCGCGGAGGCCTCACCGCCCCCTACTACTCCCACCGCTGGCCAGGCCATCCCTCTACTCACCCACACCCCCTGTTATTCTGCGGCGACAACAGCCTCACACCGCAGCCGAACCAGTGAACCCTCGTACTCCTCTTCGCGTGGGCATCCACTGCCGCGTCTTCCCCGGCTCCGGGTCGTCCCCTTCCTAGTCCTCGCCGTCGTCCACCGCCCTGGTGCTCTCGGCGCGGCGTGGTCAACGTGGTCAATGACCGACTTCCATCGGAAGAGTATTGTATGTGGAGAGGCTGACAGCTGGGTCCACGGCAGCCGCAAGGAAGTGCCTCCTTATTATGCGGAAAATAATTATTCCTCCACCTGACAGCGGGGACCCACCAGACGGGCCACCAGTATTTTGCGAAAAAAATCGTTTCCCCCTGACTACTGGGACCCATCGGACGGGCCAACGTATTTCATGAAAAAAATGTTCCCCCCGCTGTCAGCTCAGACCCACGGGAAGTGCCTCCTGATTACGCAAAAAAATGAATACTCCCCCGGCTAGCTGGGACCCACCTTGCTGGGAGGCTGACTTGTGGGCCTACTAAGTTGACGGGGACGAAGGGCTTTGTCAACTTAGTCAATACGAACGATTCTAGCTCCAGTGATCATATGATGTCCATCCAACGGCCGTAGTGCTTCTTCAACCTCTGGTCTTCTTGCTCTAGCCGCCCAAAGCAGCGCCGGTCGTGCCGCATGCTCCTGCCTCACATGGTCGGCTGTACTGCCGCAGAGGCCTCACCGCGCCGAGGCCCTGCGACAGAGGCCCCTACTATTCCCACCACTGGCCAGGCCCTGCGGCGACGGCAGCCTCATACCGTAGCCGAACTAGTGAACCCTCGTAGTCCTCTCCGTGCGGGCTTCCACTGTCGCGTCGTCCCCTTCCTAGGCCTCGCCATCGTCCACCGTCGTGGTGCTCTTCGCGCGGTGTGGTCAACATGGTCAAGGAACGACTTCCATCGGAAGAGTACTGTACATGGAGAGGCTGACAGCTGGGTCCACGGCCACAACCCAGTTTTTTGTGATTTGCCAAGCAAGTCGCTTTGTCAGGCCTGTTGGGCTGCAAATCTTTCAAGACGAGGAGAGCTTTCATTCGGTTGGCCGAGAAAATGGCCCATCAGTAATGAGAAATGGGTTGTACATTTTTAAAACACATCAAACCGGCAATTAGTTTCAAATATCTTTTATTTCATTTCAAGATTTTTAATTACTTTCATTTTTATGCGTGGAGAATTTGTTGGATTTTATATTGATATACATTTATTTTTAAAATAAGTTTGAATGTGAGTCGAAATTTCAGGATTAAAAACAGTTCGGACCGCACTGAAATATGCAAAATTTCGTATAATTTTTTAACCGTTGCCACAATATGGGCTGTAATGCTAACAAAAAGAATATGGGCTCCAAAAAAACCTTAAGAATTAGCAAATGGGCTGTAAATTATTAGAAATAATGGCAGATGGGTTGTATGATGTTTTCCACAGATTTGAGGCTTTCCTAAAAAAAGGTTGACGCACAAGCATTGACTGTTGGATGTCCATCCAACAACCGTCGTGCTTCTTCAATCTCTGCACTTCCTACTCCAGTCGCTCAAACAAGCGCCGGCGGGACTGCCTGCTCCCTCCTCCTTGCAGCCGGCTGTGCTGCCGCGCAGGCCTCACCGCCCGACCGTACTCCCATTGCTGGCCTAGCCATCCCTCTACTCACCCACACCTGATGTTATTCTCCGGCGATGGCAGACGAACCAGTAAACCCTCATACAGTCGTACTCCCCTTCACATGGGAAACAACTGCCGAGTCTTCCCCGCCTCTGTGTTGTCCCCTTCCTAGGCCTCGCCATCGTCCACCGCCCTAGTGCTCTCAGCGCGGCATGGTCAACGTGGTCAAGGAACGACTTCCATCGGACGTGGACTGTACGTGGAGAGGCTCACAGCAGAGTCCACGATCACAGCAAGGAAGTGCCTCCTTATTACGCGGAAAATAATGATTCCTCCACCTGACAGCTGGGACCCACCGGACGGGCCACTGTATTTCGCGAAAAAAAGTTCCCCCTGACTGCTGGGACCCACCAGCTACATCTTCGCACGCAAGGAAGTGCGTCCGGACAAAAAAAAACGATTCGCCCCCTGACTGCTGGGACCGACCAGCTACATCTTCGCAGGCAAGGAAGTGCCTGGCAGTCGAGACCCACCTAGTCGAAGCGTACGTAGCGTTGTCATTCTGGTCGCGAACGTGTATGTACATACTGGTCGATGTAGAGGCGTGCACATGCCGTAGTAGAGGTGCGCACGTGTCATAGTAGAGGCGCGCACGTAGCATTTACACGTACGTACATCGGCCAGGGTGCAAGAAAGAAAATACGGCCACATATGTGTACATACAGGCGGGGTCTCGAACGCCTGCTCGCGCATACATACGGCCAGGGCTCGTGTACATGGTTGGGACGGAACGGAGAAACAGTGTCGTCGTCGTGTTCATGGGGAGGCAACGGAATGCGTCGTGTTGATGGGGAGGCAACGGAATGCGTCGTGTTCATGGGGAGGCAATGGAATGCGTCGTGTTCATCGGGAGGGCTTGGATGGAACAGGCGATAGAAACGAGGCCTGGCGTACCGCAGAACAGAGGAAACGGCCTTGTGTTCGACCGGCCACGTTCGAAACAGGATCCTGTTCATCGGGAGGGGTCTGGCGTACCGCAAAACGGAGGACACGAACCTCCTACGGTCGAAACAGGGGTCCTGTTGATCGGGAG
Source organism: Triticum aestivum (assembly GCF_018294505.1). NCBI lineage: Eukaryota > Viridiplantae > Streptophyta > Magnoliopsida > Poales > Poaceae > Triticum > Triticum aestivum. The sequence goes on along the minus strand of NC_057809.1, from coordinate 496,914,525 downwards.
GGGTGTGGCGTACCGCAAAACGGACGAAACGGACTTGTGTGGAGCGCTACGGTCGAAGCGGGGGTCCTGTTCATCGAGAGGGGTGTGGCGTACCGCAAAACGGGACTCCACGGGATATTGTTCATCTCCACTATCGACCTCCTCCAGCCTCCACGGGCTCCTGTTCATCCAGCCTCCATGGACTCCTGTTCATCCAGCCTCGACCGCGCACTACTCCACCGGCTACTGTTCAACCACCCCTCCACCGTCTACTGTTCATCTAGCCCTCCACACCACGAGGTCCTGTTCAACCACC
>NC_057809.1:496913733-496914162 GCF_018294505.1 Triticum aestivum | reverse complement strand
ACCGGCTACTGTTCAACCACCCCTCCACGGGCACCCCTCCACCGTCTACTGTTCATCTAGCCCTCCACACCACGAGGTCCTGTTCAACCACCCCTCCACGGGCACCCCTCCACCGTCTACTGTTCATCCAGCCCTCCACCACACCACGGGGTCCTGTTCATCCAGAGGCAACACCTCCGCTCACTGTTCATCCACCCCCCCCCCGCAACGCTCACTGTTCATCCTAGAGGCAGCATCGATCGGGTTCAGTTAGCAGCAGTAGCGAAGGAATCGCTCGATCGGGTTCAGTTAACAACCATCGATCGATCGCTCGAGTTCAGTAACGCGTAGCTTGCAGTGCAATCGCTCGGGTTCAGTTAGAGCCCAACGCCTCGCTCGGGTTCAGTTAGAGCCAACGCCTCGCACACACGCGCGTACGTGTACGAGAGA
>NC_057809.1:496899552-496913655 GCF_018294505.1 Triticum aestivum | reverse complement strand
TCGGCTTCAGTTAGCAGCAGTAGCGAAGGAATCGCTCGATCGGGTTTAGTTAACAGCCATCGATCGATCGATCGGGTTCAGTAACGCATAGCCTGCAGTGCAATCGCTCAGGTTCAGTTAGAGCCAACGCCTTGCACACACGCGCATACGTGTACAAGAGAAACGCGCATCGCTCGGCCCCCAACCTCCCACCGTAACCGGGAACTCCCCGAAATTTCCTCCCCCTCGACAGTTTTTTCCGTCATGGACGGCCCAAAGAATGTCATGCAGTTGCGTCTCCGGCCCGCCCAGGATGAAAAGCCCATTTTCTGTCATGATTTTTTGTCATAGAAGTAGGAGCCCACCACATCTATGATGATATCGGGTTTTGTCACAATTATCGTCATAGAAGTGTCATATGTATGACAGAAAAAAAATCATTCAGCCCAAAATGTCATGGATGTGTCTTTTTTTGTAGTGATGATGCCAGTATCTTTAATATGTTGTGACTACAGATGGAGCGGCCACCATGGAGACCCTTCAGGCGGAGCTTGCCCGAGCCAAGGAGCAAGCAAGGAGTAGCAATGTGGCCGCTTTACAGGCGGCCGAAGAGTTAAGGGCCGAAAAGGCCGCACATTGCGAGAGCAAAGAAAAAATTGCCAAGATGGCCGTGGAGTTAAAAGGTGCTGCTGACCGTTACCGGCTTCTTGATGAGGAAAACCAGGCGAAGGCAACGGACCTGGAGAAGGCCCGGGTGGCTACCAAGGAAGCCCGCTCAAAAATTAGAGTGACGAAGGAGGAGCTGAATCAAGCTGCAGATACCGTGTCTGGGAAGCCCTTCTTGTTGCGGACTAAGTTCAGAGATCCGAAGTATGCTCCTCTAGACCGGCTATGGAGCTCTGCGGACGCATACATGGATTTGGCTGCCAGTGCTGCTGATGCAGCTGAGTACTTCAAGGATCAAAAAGGTCCCAAAGTGGAAAAGCTGTTCTGATCACAATTTCATGCTCTAGTCCGTCCGCTGCTGCTGAATGAGCGATTGACCGGTTGGGCCGAGCTCCATAGGTTGTCCGGACTTGCCATGAGGTCCGTTGTGGATCACCTGTGGCCGGGAGGGCCAAGGCCGAGTAGCTACTTTAGCTTAGTGCAACAATTCCTTGAAGCTGTGCCATGCATCGATGCTGTAAAGAGATCAGCGTGCATAGAAGGTGCACGGATGGCCCTTGCCCATGTCAAAACATACTGGGCGGAGATGGATGCTACCACTGTTGCAGCACAGGGTTCGGCCATAGGCCGAGTGGCTGCCGAGCACTACTTTGAAGAAGTTCTTGAAGGCGCTCGTTTGATAGAGGCTCAGTGCTCGAAGAATATTATGTTTGAGTGACATGTATTCCCATTGTAAAAACAATGTTTTATTGAATTTATCAAGGCTGTATTTATACTTTTGCCCGAAAGTACTATGATGCCTCCTATGCGGCCGTTTATGTATATATGTATATAACCTGAAAGATTGCAGTCATCGGCTTCAGCCCCCACGCATATAATGCGGGGGTGTTTGCAGAAGACAAATGTTCACACTTGATCCAACATCTTGGTCCATTAAGGAGGTGATAGCGCAACGAACTAGGCAACCGGACTATAATGCTTCAACACTTTCACTTAGCTAGAGGAGTTTGACAGTGGGGCTACTATATAGCCCCTGGTGGCTCCACGCTCATCCGGATTCGGGCGCGTATACATGCCTGGCCAGGAAACGACCCTTTGTTAAGGCGGAGGAATCCCGAAGATCCTGCTAGGTCATCGTGTGGTTAACCAGTCTCATGCTATATCATGACAGTTAGTTTTCGGCTTTCTCTACTGAGGTGCTCGTCCGGATGAACCAGGGCACAATCGCAGTAGTTCTCTTGGTGCCACCTTAGTCGATAGAGCAGAACGTAAGGCAGCAAAACACAGGAACCAGGCAAACCCAACATTTGACCAAAGACATGATTCGGAGCTGATGCATATAAGGCCAAACTCGTGACGCCGAACACTCCCTAAGGTATTCGGTCTTTATGATGTAAAACAGGCTTAAGCAGCTCCCTTTGTAATAAGCCCCTAGTGTCCAGGTACGTGCAATACTCTGACGTGGCCACATGCCAATACGTCAGCATCCTTCTCAATTGTACTAAGAATCCGGGGGATGTGTATCAACAAGAGACAGTAAAAAAGGTTTACGCAGGGTCTTAATCTAAAAAGAATCCTTGGAACAGGTCCCTGCTGCATGTCTGCGCCTGTGTCTCCGTTGTGCCGTATCCTGGACGGGTGTAGCACAATGGTCATCTGTAAAAGAGAGGAACTTAGTTGACAAGTTGTCGTGCAAAAAGGTAGGTTATACTAAAGAAACCATGTACAATTCAAGATGAGTAAAGTTGAGCTTAATTGCCACTTGTTTGCGCGCGCTGAGCCCCTTGTATTGTAATAGGGGTATAGCCATCAAACCTGTACCGATTACATATAGCTGCGCCGGACTCGCCTAACCATGTCCTTGGTCTTAACGACCTGTCCGATGCTTTAGTTGGTGAGGCCATTTAGTGTGCGGCTGCCAAGGCAGCCGCACGGTCTTCCGCGCGCAAGGAGCGCTCAATATTTCCATTTACTATAATGATGCCGCGCGGACCGGGCATCTTAAGCATGAGAGAAGCGTAATGCGGTATGCGTTAAAGCGAGCGAAAGCTTCACATCCGTGTAGTGCTTGATAACCACTTTGGAACGGAGCGATGTGGAATGTTAATTTTCGCTGCGGAAGTTATCGGGAAAGCCGAATATAACCTCTAGTAGCAGGGAGCCCGTGCAATGGGCCTCTGGGCCTGGCGTTACTCCTTTAAAGGTAGTATTGTTGTGGCTAATTTTTGTTGGGTCTATCCCCATTTTGCGGACTGTGTCCTGATATAACAGTTTTAGACTGCTGCCGCCGTCCATCAGGACTCATGTGAAGTGGCATCCGTCAATTATTGGGTCTAATACGAAGGCAGCCCATCCTGCATGCTGGATACTTGCCGGGTGATCCCGATGGTCGAAGGTGATCGGTTGGGACGACCAGTGGCAGGACTCCGCAGTGATAGGCCCTGGGGCATGTGTCTCTAGGAGTGCCTCTTTGTTTCTCCCCTTTGTCACGTGTAACACGTTTACTATTTTGACTTCTTGTGGGAATTTCTTCTGTTACCCAGTGCTTTGCTTGCGAGGCTCGTCCTCGTCTTCGCTTGGTGTATCCTGCCCCTTATGTTCGGCGTTGAGCTTGCCGGACTGCTTGAAGACCCAACATTCTCTATGGGTATGATTTGCAGGTTTATCGGGGGTGCTATGGACCTGACATATTTGGTCCAAAATCTTGTTTAGGCTGGACAGTTCGTCTCTGTTGCCTTTGGAGGGCAGCTTTTGCTGACCTGGCCGAGAGCTTCTGAATCCGGCATTTACCATCGTGCTCTTCGGGTTGTCTTCTTTATTCCGGCGCTTGTTTTTGCTGCGTTGTGATTTCCCGTTTCTGTCCCTGACTTCGGATGTACTTGGGTCGCTGGTGCTGCATCGGGCTAACCAGCTGTCCTCACCCACACAAAAGCGGTTCATGAGGTCGTTAATGCTGCCATTGTTCTTGGCTTTTCTTGGCCTAGGTGTCTGGCAAGACATTCGTCTCGAACGATGTGCTTGAAAGCTGCTAAAGCTTCAGCGTCCGGATAGTCGACTATTTGGTTCTTTTTAGTGAGGAACCTGTTCCAAAGCTTTCGGGCTAACTCTCCGGGCTATTGAGTTATATGACTTAAATCATCTACATCCGGTGGTCGGACATAGGTCCCTTGAAAATTTGCCCTAAAGGCGTCTTTGAGCTCTTCCCAACTTCCAATGGAGTTTTCGGGGAGGCTTTTAAGCCAGTGCCGAGCTGGCCCTTTAAGCTCGAGGGGTAAGTATTTGATGGCGTGGAGATCGTCTCCTCGAGCCATATGTATATGGAGGATGTTGTCCTCAATCCAGGCCCCAGGGTATGTCGTTCCGTCGTACGCCTCTATGTTTATGGGTTTGAATCCCTCTGGAAATTCATGGTCCAGCACCTCATCGGTGAAACATAGGGGGTGTGTGGCACCCCTGTATTTGGGTGTACCGTGGTGTTGGGATGTTTGTTGTGTTGCATTGCATGTTGGAGCGTGCTTGCGTGGCCCGTAGATGGATCTGGTTGCGCCGTCCTTTTGATGCGAGCCCTCACGTGGATCGCGTACTGGCTTATGTGCGGCGTCGTTTGCCGCTCTATGTTGGCCATGAGGTCGTCTATCCGACCGGATGGCCATTTTGTTTTTCTGTTGCGGGGGATCTAAGGCCTCCTCATCGAATTCAGGTAGCAACTTTCGCTCCGGGTAGCTCTTGGTGTGGCGATTACCGCCATACTTTGCTGCAGTGTTGAGTACTTCACTCCATATGATTCTGAGTATGTCTTGTGCAGCCCTAAGCCTTTGCTTCTGCTTTTTCAGACTCCTCGCAGTGGCAACAAGCCTTTGATGGGCATTATTGGGCCAGTACATAGTTTGAACATCCTGCCGAACATAGTTCGGCCGGGTCTCTCTTGACAGGGAGAGAGACCTTAATGAGTTCAGTATGTCACCGAAGGGCGAGTGCTGAAAGATATCTGCGGAGGTGAACTCCATGATCGGCGGCCAGTCGGATTCGATAGGCACGGCCGCAGGCGGTTCGGAGTCTGTGGCCGGGGGAGAATCCGGTAGTTCGGCGTCACGGCTCCCATGAAGGGTAAGGTCGATACTCGGCTCCCATGGATGGCGTAATTGGCTCCGAATTGAGGGTCGGAGCAGTTGCCGGTGTGGTCTACTGAACACTGTCCGATGGTAGAGCTAAATCATGCTCATCGTGACTATGTGGTGCACTCGGCAGGGGCTCGAATCCGTTGAAGATCAAGTCTCCGCGGATGTCGGCCGTGTAGATTAAGCTTCCAAACCTGACCTGGTGGCCAGGGGCGTAACTCTTGATTTGCTCTAGATGGCTAAGCGAGTTGGCCCGCAGTGCGAAGCCGCCAAATACAAAGATCTGTCCGGGGAGAAAAGTCTCACCCTGGACTGCATCTCTATCGATGATCGAAGGAGCCATCAAGCCTAACGATGACAACACAGAGGAACTCTCAATGGAAGCACCAATGTCGGTGTCAAAACCGGCGGATCTCAGGTAGGGGGTCCCGAACTGTGCGTCTAAGGCGGATGGTAACAGGAGCCAGGGGACACGATGTTTTACCCAGGTTCGGGCCCTCTTGATGGAGGTAAAACCCTATGTCCTGCTTGATTATTCTTGATAATATGAGTAGTACAAGAGTTGATCTACCACGAGATCGGAGAGGCTAAACCCTAGAAGCTAGCCTATGGTATGATTGTATGTTGTCCTATGGACTAAAACCCTCCGGTTTGTATAGACACCGGAGGAGGCTAGGGTTACACAAGGTCGGTTACAAAGGAGGAGATATGCATATCCGTATTGCCTAGCTTGCCTTCCACGCCAAGTAGAGACCCATCCGGACACGGGACGAAGTCTTCAATCTCGTATCTTCATAGTCCAACAGTCCGACCAAAGGATATAGTCTGGCTGTCCGGAGACCCCCTGATCCAGGACTCCCTCAAGTAGTATTTATAACCGAGTAGTAATATGCTCCTAAGTGGGAAACCGTTTAGGTTTTGATCGGTGTGAACATGTTTGCAATTTCGAATGTGACAGGGCGCATGCTCAAAATTTACTGACGGTTATAAGTGCAACACTATTCCTGCAAGGCGTAACATGGGCATGTACGCCTTCTCGGCCGCGTACGTGGTGTTTGCACCATAGGGTGCACCGTAATAGGCAATGTTAGCATACGTCTTGTTCCAACAACCGTGCGCGCTCGTTATTACCATCGAGCATGCTTCTTTTAATTAGAATGTGTGTGCCCGTCTAGCGCACACACGTTGATCTATCTAACTGTTTCAGTTTGTTTTTTGTAGTCTATTTGCCAAGATCTTAGTGATGACTTTTAGGCAGCAATTTAAGAGAGTAATCGGCCTATAGTCATTAATAGTTTCAGGTAATCCAGTTTTTGGAATGAGAGTTATGAATTCATCATTAATGCTTTCCAGATTGAGATTAAGATTACTATTATGGCTAATCACAAACAGTTCATCCGTGTGAAGTGTATGCCATCAATCGCAGACACTTTGATCTGGCTGACCCGTTTCTGTTCTGTTGCCTAATCACAAACAGTTAATCCTTCTGAAGCGTATGCCCTCAATCGCACACACATTTATCTAGTTGCCCATTTCTATTGTTCCTCCTCATCACAAACAGTTCATCCGAGTGAGCCGTATGCTGTATATCGCACACGCCTTCATCTGGCCGCCTATTTCTTTTGTTCCGCCTCATCGCAAACAGTTCATTGAATTGAACCGTATGCCCTGCATCGCACACGAAACTAAAATCTGAACCATGCTTCATGGCTCCGCCAACACAAACATTTTACACCTTTTTGACGGTTCTTTTACACCATCGTTTGCGATTATTGCATCGCACACAGTTTCATCAAAGGGTCTCTGATCGTAGTGTCGTGTTAGCAGCATCCTGCAGTAGTGACAGCACACCACACTTCTTAATCGAGCAAGTTCAGCAATTAAATAGAGCTAGCTGACCTAAACATTACTCTAACAAATTAAAGATCAATGCTCTTAATTAAACAAAAAAAGAGTACTACTATGGCTGGTGCTCGTCGATCTCCACCGCCACCTCCATGTCCAGCTCGCGCCCGACGGTCTCCTAAGGAAGGAGCTCCATGGCATCCATCGCACCATACTCGGCAAGCATCTCGCCATCCGTGTCCACCATCTCTTTGGAAAATCCCGCCATGAGCTGGGCATGGGCGGCCATGATTTGGGCTTGGACGGGCTCCGTCGTCGCAACGTATGCGGCGGAGGAACGGACGGCTTCTCGAATGCTCTCGGCGATTGCCAGCTCTTTGGCCTGGGTTGCCGACCGTTGTCGAAGAAGCTTCGTTCAATTTGTGTAGTGATCGCCAGGAGCTGGGCATGGGCGGCCTCCATCAGGGCTAAGGCCGCCGCTACAGAACGGACAGCTGTTGTGCCACTCTCGCTAGTTGCTATCCCCGAGGCAGATGTTGCTGCCGCCACCTAAGAAGCAACACTGGCCATTTGGGCTGCCTTGGCCGCCTGGTCGCAGATTGCGGCCGCTCTCATGCACCTTGTTAGCACACGCATGGCGGCAGTGGCCGCACTCTCACTGGAGTGGGCCACCAAAGTTGCCCTCATGATGCGTGTGCATGTTGAGGGTGTCCTGGACTAAGGGGTCCTCGGGCGTCCGGCCTATTATCCTTTGAGCCGGACTGATGGGTTGTGAAGACATGAAGGCCGAAGACTGCACCGTGTCTAGATTGGACTCTACTTGGCGTGGAGGGCAATCTTGGCGATCGAAGATTCCTTCTTATGTAACCGACTCCATGTAAACCCTAGATCCCCTCGGTGTCTATATAAACCGAAGGGGATAGTCCGGAAAGGACACCACATATACTCTTTACCATACCCACATAGGCTAGACTTCTAGGGTTTAGCCATTACGATCTCGTGGTAGATCCACTCTTGTAACACTCATATTCATCAATATCAATCAAGCAGGACGTAGGGTTTTGCCTCCATAGAGAGGGCCTGAACCTGGGTAAACATCGTGTCCCCCGTCTCCTGTTACCATCGATCCTAGACACACAGTTCGGGACCCCCTACCCGAGATCCGCTGGTTTTGACACCGACACACGTGCCCATCTTTCACCGACGACGATTGAACAGTGAAAGGATATTTGGGGAGCGAGCTAGTGTGCTTGAGACACTGGTTGTGGACTGTAGCTAATGCACCTTCTCGCGTAAGCCATAGGTATACTATACACCGACGGTGCTCCAGGATATTTTGTGCTACATCTCACATGGTTGGTGATAATAAACTGTGTGCGATCTACTTGATTTTTCATCTTGATTGGAATTACATAATGGGGTCACAGCGGCAATGGATGGTGTTTGAATTGCTAGACCTTTTATCTACAATGAACATGCAACTATATGTGTGTCGTAAAAGAATTGGAATTATTCAGGGTTCGTTTGAACATTTTATACATTAAATTGGTTTTCTAGCCATTTCAGTGCACAATTCAAAATTAAACTACATTCACATGCTCCGGTTCACCAACACGGGTTGTGAAAGTGCTAGTTATCGACTAGAGGGGGGGTGAATAGGAGATTTTATTGAAGTCTTCAAAACATGGGAGTTTCAAAGACAAATGATAGAAATGAACCTATAAACATGCAACGGAAGGTAGACTACACTAGACAAGCCATAGTCAAGTATTCAATGAAGTGAGAGCACGAAGACTAATAGCAGCTAGGCAGTACGGATCAGGATGGAAGATAGTATGAAACCAATCAGAACAAACAGTCACACAATGAAGACATATGGACATTGCAAATAGGGAATGACTTCACAAGGACCAACTGTAAATAAAGAGATGGGAAGGATAGAACCAGTTGCTTGTTGAAGACAATGATTTGTTAGAATAGTTCTAGTTGCTGTGACAACTGTACGTCTGGTTAGAGAGGCTGAGATTTAACTCAGAAGACCGTGTCTTCACCTTACTCCCCTTGAGCTAAGGACACCCAATCCTCGCTCAATCACTCTGGTAAGTCTTCAAGGTAGACTTCCAAACCTTCATAGACTTCGTTCACCGGTGATCCACAATGACTCTTGGATGCTCAAAACGCGACGCCTAACCGGCTGGAGGATTCACAGTCCTCAAGTGTAACAAGTCTTCAAATCACACAGACAGGAAGACTTCAGTGATGCCTAACACTCTTTGGCTCTGGGTGTTTAGGGCTTTGTCCTCGCAAGGATTTCTCTCTCAAAGGCTTCGAGGTGGGTTGCTCTCAAACGACAAAAGTCGTGCACTAACTCTGAGCATCCACCAATTTATGGTGTAGGGGTAGGCTATTTATAGTCAATAGGAAACTTGACTTGATTTGCCCGAAATGACCCTAGGTCACTAAGGAACTGGCACGTGTTCCAACGGTCAGATTTCAAACACACGCGGCAACTTTACTTGGCCTACAAGTAAAGCTGACTTATCCAGCTCTAGATAAGTTTTGCTCTCATTGTCTTCGCTCGAAGACATAGGATTTTGGTTAAGCATCACTTCAGTCACTCTGACTTTGTTCACTGGGACCCCACTTAATAGTACGGTGGTTCCTATGACTCAACAAAGAAGAAAAGGAAACAACAAAACAACTAAGTCTTTGCGCTCCATAGTCTTCACGCGATATCTTCTCTTGTCATAGTCTTCAATGTGAATATCTTCACATACCACCTTTGTCTTCAATGTCTTCATACATTTTTTAGGGGTCATCTCCGGTAGGTAAACCGAATCAATGAGGGACTACTACCTGTGTTATCCTGCAATTCTCACAAACACATTAGTCCCTCAACCAGGTTTGTCGTCAATACTCCAAAACCAACTAGGGCTGGCACTAGATGCACTTACAATCTCCCCCTTTTTGGTGATTGATGACAAACTGGTTGAAGTTTTTGACGGGGATAAAAGTATGTGATATTGTAAAGGATTTAGGTATTGTCTTCGTAAGTAGCAGAAAGGCTCCCCATGAAGATGTGGATATAAGTATTTTGCTTTTGAATGCAAATGCACATGGCAGGTTGTACTTGCGGAGCTCCTCTTCTACTTATGAAGACAATTCAACATGCATGAAGGATATAACGAAGATAATGACATGCATAATGAAAAATGGACGTCTGCAAAATGACTTCGTGCGGAATTTATCGTCGCATCACATAGTTGACGAAAAGGTAGCAGACGACCATCAAGTTTAAGTGTTACAACTCAAAACGAACAAAATGTATCAAAAGCGAGAGTTGTAAGCACTTGGCAAATGTAGCAAAAGTATAGCAACCACCCATATGGATCCGCTTGAAGACTATCAACTCATATGCTTCTCCCCTTTTGTCAGTAATGACCAAAAAGGTTTGAAGACATTGAGCTTCTACTCGTTCCCATGAGGAGTAGGCGATGCAGCAGGGTCATCGTTGAGGTTCGGTGGTGCAGAAGAACTTGGTGCAGTGTCGACACGCGCTGAAGTTGGAGGTGGTGAGGTAGCATCATCTTGATCATCTATGACTCTGGCATTCACCGTTGCAACTGAGGAGGAATAGTCAGAGTCTTCGAGTGAGGGAGTCCGACGCAAGTGAGCATTCCTTGGAGGAGTTGAGTCAAACTTGAATCTCTCTATGAAGCCATCATCTTGAAGATCAGCTTCAGCACTGAGCAATGTCAAGCTCTTCCATGACCTCCAACAGGTTTCATGTGTAACAAATGCATTCTTGGTGGCAAGATTGCGAATGTGATTGACGTCCACCAAGAGGCTTTGCATCTGACGCTTAAGCCAGTCATGATGCTTATCTTGTTTCTGATGTAGAGCGACAAGAAGTTCTCGGTCATTGAGAACACGAGATCGCTTCCGAGGTCTTTGGGCGATGGTACTTGCAGTGGCTTCAGTATGGGTACGACGAGCACGTGTATTGCCAGCCAAGGGATAAACACGAGAAATGGCCTGAACTCCTTCAATGGGCTGGGTGAAGCTTTGATGATCGACATTGTGAAGATAAATTGGCTCCTTTGTAGGCTCTGGGTAAATGGCTTCGACAGACAGATCAACCTATGGCAAGAATATAAGATGATTGCGCACAGACGGCTGATAGTTGATAGCAGAGTGAAGCTTGATGAGGCGCATTACCCATGGAGCATAGAACTTCAGACCAAAGATATCGGAGCCAGATGCAGCCAATTGTCTGATGAAGAAGTCTTGAGCATTGAAGCTAATGCCATTGAAGATATAGAATACCAATGTCTTCATTGCTCCTTCAAGCTTCGCTGCAGGAGAATGTCGTTTGACCGGCCAAAGAGTTCGCCTGATGATATGGTAAATAGTGCGGGGCATATACTCTAGGTCTTCAACAAAGAACTCCTTAGGATAGTCAGCGTCTTGTGGTAGTGGCTTGCTTAGCATTTGGCTCATGTTTGGCTCTGGCTTCTGGAAGATGCTTTCCAACACATTCTGGTGTAGTTGACAACATCGTTCATAATGTTCGCCAGGAGTGGGCAGGGCAGTGAGCTCAATGATGTCTTGGGATTTAGCTTCATGGTGTACATCGCCTGTCATCCTCTCAAGGATCCAAGTCTTCGGATCCCTGTTGTAGCCGCGAATGTGAAGGGTAGCGTAAAATTGTAGCAGAAGCTCTTCATTCCAATGTTCTTTGGCAGTCACAAACTGTAGAAGGCCAGCATCTCTGAAGCAGTCAAGGGCTTCTTCTAGGCAGGGCAGACCAGCCATGGCTTCGCTGTCTAGACGCATATGAGGGAAAATGCGCCCCTGATTGTATAAGATGCAGGAATAGTAGTTGCGCTGCTGATAACTCCAGAATCAATCTGATGAGATTCTTGGCCTTGTGTAGGGGTTCTTGGCACTGTCAAAGAATGTGTTGTGTGCCTTGAAGCCATTCAGATTAAATGATCCTGGTGAATGCAGTACCTAGAAACCTTGGCAGCCTAGGCTTTGGCTTCTGGACCTGAGGCATGTGCTCCACATGATAGTCAAATTGCGGGCCAGCAGCAGGTGGAGGAACCAGAATGGGCCAGTGAACGGTGGTAAGTTGGCCTTGATAGAATGCTTTCTCAAGGGTGTGTGGCCGTGGAGGCGGTACAGGAGCAGTGGTGTTGGCTTCGGGCTGCAGATTGGCTTCAGGTGCAATCATTGCTGGCACCACATTAACTTCAGGCACCACAGTAGCTTCAGGCGCCACACTAGCCTCGGCCATGACAACGTCAGTGGCTTCAGTGTTGGTGTTAGTGGCCGCCTCAGAGATTTCAACCTCCACTCGAGTAGCTGGAGGGTCAGACACGTTCTCCTCGAGAACAACTTCAGGGTTGGCTGGGGGTGTAGCAACACGTTCTTCTTCATGTCTTGATTCTTCTTGTTCATCGGTTGATGCAGCCAGAATATCTTCAGCCGCTTTGGCTTCAGACTCGGGGATGTTCGCATTAGGATATGCTTCAGGAAAGACTTGGCGTGAAACGGATTGACGCTCTTCTCCTTCTGGAACACTTGACAGAGTGACTTGTGGCCTTGGTCCTTTGCGAAGCCTGCGGAGTGCGGGTAACGCCTTTGGAGAGGGAGTTGGCTGGGCCATGATACATCCATTTTGCATCATGCTTTTATACTGATATTTATTGCATTATGGGCTGTTATTACACATTATGACACAATACTTATGCCTATTCTCTCTTATTTTACAAGGTTTACATAAAGAGGGAGAATGCCGGCAGCTGGGATTCTGGGCTGGAAAAGGAGCAAATATTAGAGACCTATTCTACACAGCTCCAAAAGTCCCGAAACTTCACGGAAGATGTTTTTAGAATATATAAAAAATACTAAGCGCAAGAAGTTCACCAGGGGGGCCACACCCTGCCCACGAGGGTGGGGGCGCGCCCCCCTACATCGTGGGCCCCCTGGTGGCCCTCCGATGGCCATCTTCTGCTATATGGAGTCTTTCAATGAGGAAAAAATCGTAAGCCATCTCCTCAGACGAAACTCCGCCGCCACGAGGCGGAACCTTGGTGGATCCAATCTAGGGCTCCGACAGAGCTGTTTTGCCGGGGAAACTTCCCTCTGGGAGGGGGAAATCATCGCCATCGTCATCACCAACGCTCCTCTCATCGGGAGAGGGCAATCTCCATCAACATCTTCACCAGCACTATCTCCTCTCAAAACCCTAGTTCATATCTTGTATCCAATTCTTGTCTCCAAGTCCGGGATTGGTACTAGTAGGTTGCTAGTAGTGTTAATTACTCCTTGTAGTTGATGCTAGTTGGTTTATTTGGTGGAAGATCATATGTTCAGATCCTATATGCATATTAATACCCCTCTGATTATGAACATGATTATGCTTTGTGAGTAGTTACATTTTGTTCCTGAGGACATGGGAGAAGTCTTGCTATCAGTAGTCATGTGAATTTGGTATTCGTTCGATATTTTGATGAGATGTATGTTGTCTCTCCTCTAGTGGTGTTATGTGAACGTCGACTACATGACACTTCACCATTATTTGGGCCTAGAGGAAGGCATTGGGAAGTAATAAGTAGATGATGGGTTGCTAGAGTGAAAGAAGCTTATACCCTAGTTTATGCGTTGCTTCGTAAGGGGCTGATTTGGATCCATATGTTTCATGCTATGGTTAGGTTTACCTTCATGCTTTTGTTGTAGTTGCAGATGCTTGCAATAGAGGTTAATCATAAGTGGGATGCTTGTCCAAGTAAGGGTAGTACCCAAGCACCGGTCCACCCACATATCAAATTATCAAATGTCACAGCCCTAGAATTGGTTGTAACTAGTTGCACAAGCATTCATGCATCATGTATATATTTCTGAAAGTTGAATTGGGGAAAGTGGAAAGCCTCAGAAATCTTTTCTAAAAATGATCAACATTAAAAATTGTTTCAAATAAACCCAAGAAAATGTTCCTGTTCATTTCTGGAAATATTGGCAAGAGGTAAAATTCAAACCAATATTTTTGGAATCACAGAAATATTTATTTGGGCCTTTGAATTAAGTCAATACTTATTTGAATTGGAGCTACTAATTCCTATAAAATATTTGCTAGCTCCAATTATTATGAAACTTGGTGAGGGCCTCTGGTTTAAATCAGATAGTGCCCATAAAAGTTTGCAGAATTTTATAAAGTGTTTTAGTATTTAAACTAAGTCAAAACATACTGCAAAAAAATAGAAAACAGAATTAGAAAGAGAGGAACCTACCTGGCAAAGCCCACCTGGCCTATTACTGTAGTGGCCCAGCTCCTCCAGCCGGCCCAGCCCAGCTGGCCAGTGCCAGTCGTCTTCAACCTCTACCAGTAGGCAGAGGCGAAGGCGGGCACGGCGCGCGCTGAGGCCGCCACCTCCTCCCTGCCTGCCTCGCGCCCCTGAGGCTCTCTTCCAGCGCCATGGAGACGGCCACG